>NW_024114890.1:0-8737 GCF_003073215.2 Triticum urartu | reverse complement strand
ACAACACAGGCGCAACACCGCGCCCCGATCCCAGTTCACGGACTCCGACGTCCGCCGCCACACATCACGGCGGACCCAGACATGGCGTACACCTGGGCCCTGGACAGCTCCCTGACGACGTCGGAGACGGCCATGCGCCGTCTCCACAGCCTCGACGAGGAGATGGCCAGGTACGGCGAGGAATGGTCCCGCGTCGAGATCACCGCCGACGCCTCCAACGACTGCCACCCTCTCCCCCCAGCCCATGTCCTCGGTGGCCACAGCCGCATTGCACATGGCGCAGGAGGAGGCGGAGAGGATCATCCGCGAGCGTCGGGCGGCCGCCGGAAAGCCCTGTCGCAGTGCCACCACCTTCCGCCTCCCCAAGCCCGACTCCGACAGCGGGCCGGGCAACGATGACGAAGGAGGAGGAGCCGGCCACCCCGACATTGGCTACGAGGTCACCGTGAAGTATAGGATAGTTTAGGGTTTTAGTTTTAGGTTTTAATTCATCGGATGAAATATTGTCCTGTTTTATGTACAAATTATCTTACTTTCAATGAAATACGCGGTGTTTATATCAAAATTCACTGTGTTTGCACAGATTTCATCCGGCTTGGTTTGAGTTGTTGTGAAAATGTATGCAGCTAGCGTTGGATGGCTACCTCCCGCATCTGCATCCGCAGACTGGTCCCCTGTCCGTGGATGAATGCGGGAGGTTTTTTTGCTAGTTGCCGTTGAAGATGCCCTTAGGCCATGTTTGTTTGGGCTTTTGCTTCTATTTTTACAGCTTTTCCACTTTAGCAACAAAAAAAGCCACAAAAGCTCCTAACTAGGAGCTTTTTGCTTCGACTTTTGGCCTTTTGATTCGGAAGTTTCCATATCTTCCTGGCGGGCCATCTTGGGCTCCTGACGATTACAAGAAGTACTGCTTCTTACCCAGTATTTGACCTTCCCAATTTGTTTAACCAAGTGCATGAACATTTTGGGAAGCAGTCCCCTTTGACTCTTCAAAATGAATCAAAGACTGGTGGAGTCCACAGCAGTCGATACACGTCAACTCCCCCTGCCTTTGAACAAGAGGTCAGTGTTCTCTATGTTGCTTGCAACTGTCTCTTGGTACCTAATTAGATTAGATACCGTTGCAATATCATATGATCTCATTGTTTACAATCTCCACTGCTGTCGTAGCATATTTTTGTATATGTACTTCTTTGTGCGGTGCGTGCTCCAATCAACCGTATCAAGATAAGTCAGTACACAGAGTCGGATACACATACAGTTTGACATTCTACTTGCCTTAGCACACCACTAGCAAAACAAAAATACATGGCCAAGACAGCATACTAGGCCTGGGTAGTATATCCATCAATCAAAAGGTCCATCTTGTCGCGGACAAGTCGGGACCAAGCAACAGTGATCTCCACCTCAGAGCCGCAAACCAAACATGTACGCTGACTGATGTTGCAATTCTCACAAGGGAAGTAGACATGAGTAGATGTAGAAGATCCCCCGTACGTTTCTACCACAACATTCAACCCTCCTCCAGATTCTACCGAAACGACGTTTCTTGACAGAGGGAGGTAACCATCTAGATCTAACTCATCATCTTCTTGAGGAATTCCTTCAAGAGAATGAAGGAGCACAACCTTCTCATGTATAGTAGAACTACCATCTGCACTAGATGACCAACAAAAAACTTCCCCTCCAGATTTAAAAGGATGACCCTCTCCGACAACATGAATCGACAAGATAGTTGCCTGGACCGAACTAGAAAGTCGTTGAAGGCTCAACACTGCTCTACACAACGGACTATAGAAGGTTAAACGTTGAATCTCACCGCTGGGTGCGACCTCGTAGCGGTTGCTAACACAGATCAATTCTCTCTCATTGATCCCATCACCTCTAAAATCATAGCCATCATGTACTCGCAGCTCAACTTCGAAGTCAACAGGGTCCACGGCTAGAATAGCACGTGACGGGCCAATCAAGCACAAAGAACAGTCCTGCAAGCATTAGATCATCGTTGTATTTAAATGGAGTGCTTTGCTGAAGAAGAAAATACTACTGTACTTAACAGAAACGGAAGAAAATGAAGAGAAAACTAAATATAGAACAGTGCATACATTTTCAGATGTAAGTAGTTGATACATAACACTTGACTGAGAGAAGATAAGGTTGCGGTTGTGGTCCACGGTGTCTCGGGCAGCGACCACACCATACACATTGAGTGGCCACTTCAGGTCGCCACCTAGTCCAGTAATTTTGAAGGAGTAGATCTGCAAGGAGCTCTCAATAACAGCGGCACGGGGCGGGATGATACCGGGTATGCAATGCGTAAACTGCATAGGACTCAATAGAGCTGCAACACAATTAAGCAAAGACTAAGCAAATTTCTTGAGACATGCATACAGCAAAGAGTAAATAAATAGAGTTGAGTAAGCAAACTTCTCACATGCATAGAGCAAACATAGGCTTAGTTTTTTTTTAAACTGTGGTAATTTAGAGCCACGGTATTCCAACGTGTGGGCAACTAATACTACAATTACTTAAAACCATGGCTTTTCAGAGTTTTACAAAAACTACATAGATGTTTGGATGGTGATATTTTACCATAGTTTTGGCTGATTGTTACGGTGGATGACAGCTGAACCTAACTCAGCTCGGAGCTACACGACTAATTAGTGACTTCTAACAGCCGCCGGGCTGCATGCACCCGCCATGCAGCCCGGTCAGCACGCCAACACCTACTCCCTCCATTCCTAAATATTTGTCTTTCTAAAGATTTCAACAAGTGACTACATACAAAGCAAAATGATGAATCTACACTTTAAAATATGTCTACATACATCCGTATGTCGTAATCCATTTGAAATGTCTAGAAAGACAAATATTTGGGAACGGAGGGAGTAGATGCCAGGATCTGTACCAATAAATATAACCCCCCCACTTAATCGTGCCCTCAACCCCCCCCCCGGCCCCCAGCCCCCCGCCATGCAGCCCGGTCAGCACGCCAACACCTACTCCCTCCATTCCTAAATATTTGTCTTTCTAAAGATTTCAACAAGTGACTACATACAAAGCAAAATGATGAATCTACACTTTAAAATATGTCTACATACATCCGTATGTCGTAATCCATTTGAAATGTCTAGAAAGACAAATATTTGGGAACGGAGGGAGTAGATGCCAGGATCTGTACCAATAAATATACAATTCACTTTGATTGTTTTCTGATCAAATTAAAGGAGACAGACTAAGTAGTGTCACTACGGTGTTTGCTCCTGAGTTCTGACCAACTTTGCCATTCAACAAGTGTGTGACTTCAAATTTCTGTACTGCCATAACAACAAGCCAAGTGAAAGAAACAGATAAGCTAGCCGGCCTGAAACTGCTGATTAATCTAAGCAGGATGTGCATGATTGATATACAATCATTTGTGGCATGCATGTGCTAACAACCGCAGCAAAAACTATGGAATACTGTGGGGCCTAAGCAAATAGAGTTGAATAAAGTTAATTTCTTGAGAGATGCATAGCATAGAGCAAACAGTCTATGCAAATAGAGTTGAGTAATAAGCAATATAATAAAGCTGCAGCATATATGCATTCTGTACTTACTTTTATATTTGAATCCCCCGCACTGACCCGGCTTGCTGCCACTTGAGTATTCCCATGCTCTACGGCGGCCTGCGAACAAACCCAGCTGGTTATCCATCCGCTCTTTAAGCTGCTCTGCTGGGGATTTTGCTTCCTGCTCATCAGCATGCTCCTCCACAATGCGCTGCTCCGCTGGGGATTTTGCTTCCTGCTCATCAGCATGCTCCTTCACAATGCGCTCCTCCTTCTCCACAATGGGCGCCTTGTTCTGCAGGATCTGCTTTCTCTTTGCCTCCTTCTCCGCCTTCCTTTGCTTGCTCATCTCCCTCCGCCGCTCCTTCTCCTTCTCTGCCTTCCTTACTGCCTCCCTCTTGGCCTCCTCCGCCTCCATCGCTGCCTGCCTCTCCGCTTCCATCACCCTCTCATACTCCTGCTCATCCTCCTCTGTAATCATCATCGCCAACTCATTTCTGTAACAGCAGGGTCTCGCCAGGACATTGGAGGAGAGACTCAAGAATTCATTGGCAGCCATGATCTTCCTCACCTCCTGCTGCCTCCTCGTCTCCTCCTCATCCTCCTCCTCTTCCTCCTCCTTTCTTTCCATCTTCTCGGTGATCTTGTCAGATGTAACGTGTGCATCCTCCTCCTCCTTCTGCTGCTGCTGCTTCTTCTTCTTCTTCTTCTTCTTCTTGTCCTTCTCCTTCTTCCTCATCATACCCCTCTTCTTCTTGTCCTCCTCATCCTTCTCCTTGTGCTGTTGTTGCTTCTTCTTCTCCTTCTTCCTCATCCTATCCCTCTTCTTCTTGTCCTCTTTCCTCTCCTCCTCCTTCCTCTTCTCCTCCTCCTCTGCTGCCTCCGACACGGCCTTATCCATTGCCTGCTCTGTAGATTTGCAGAAATCCTGGGAGATCTTCATTAATTTGGATGATGTGCTAACCAGCTCGTCGGCCTTGTACAATGGGATGTGGGAATTGGAGCAGGAAAGGAAATGGGACATGGATAGCATCCGCTGGCCCAAATCCTCAACATCCTCCAAGATACCGAAGGGTTCTTTGCAGTCCTCATTGGCCAGGACGGACGACGTTGATGTTCGAGAGATCTCATCCACCCAGCGAGAAATCCCCGGGGTAAGAGACCCAATCAAGTCTCTGCGCTCGCGCTTCAGGGACAAGATCTCCTCTATCAGCGTCGATAACTCAGGGTCGGACTGAATCTCTGAGTTATCGACGGTAAAGAAGGACCTGGTGCCCATCTTCGTCTCTTGTCCCCAACACCGCCGCCGCTTGGGGTTGCTCCGGGGGCGACCGGGAAGTGGAAGATGAAGGCGGGGACGAGGCTGACGAATCTGCGCACGAGGTGCAGGAGGCGCTCGGGGCGAGGCGGATGGAGGGAGGATGGGCGAGGACGGATGCGGCGGCTATGGGGATCGGGGAAACGGGGCGAGGGTTTGTGGCGGCGGCTGGCGAGAGTGAGAGGGATGGAGGAGGAAGAAGGGAGGTGTGCGGCTGTGACCCAAGCAAGCCCAGTCCGGCTCGGAGGCAAGTGTGGCCCAGTTCTCCGCTCGCCGGCCCGTCCAAGAACCTCCGAGCCCTTATTATTTTGCCGCGAAAATATATTTTTTCAAAAACAAAATACAGGCTCTTATCCAATTTTCTAAGAAAAAAAGAATCAAACTTAGTTAAATTTGACTAAGCTTATGAAGAAATATACCCACATTAAAAATATCAAAAAAATTAATATCATTTGACATCACGTGATACATATTTCATTTCATTTCTATACTACTCTGTCTATAAGACCGTTTTTAAAGCTTAGAAAACAATCTTATATTATGGGATGAAAGGAGTATATTTTTATATTCATAGTTTCCATGGCAACACTGCATAACTCTTTTGTATCGGCGGCTTCTCGATGCCGCACAATAGGGTCAACATGTCTTCACTTGGTCAACTAATGGATCGCTATTTTTTGTGTCTATGGATACAGATATACAAAAATGATATTGGAATGCTTGAAAACAAGTCCTAGGTTCATACTTTCACTAGTGCGATCTCTCAACAGTACTAACATAATTGAAATATATAATAATACCTCTACGTGCGATAAAAAATTACTCCAAACTTCCTATCAGAGAATGTAGGATGAAAACATGCATCAACCTCTATGCCTAGATTATCCCAATGTCACCAAGGAAATCCGCAAGTTGATTAATAAAATATATCTTAAGTGATCTCAATAAATTACCCCATTGTCACCATAGGTATCCACAAGCAAGACATACATCAAGTGATCTCAAATCCAAAGTATTCAATCCAACATATGACGCTTCAAAGAGTAAGACTAAATTCATCACAACAAAGATACAGGGGAAAGACCACCATATGATCCAACTATATTAATAAAGTTCACGATACATCAAGATCATGCAAATCAAGAACACGAGAGAGGGAGAGATCAAACACACAGCTACTGGTACATACCCTCAGCCCCGATGGTGAGATGCTCCACCCTCGTCGAAGGCAGTGGGGATGATGAAGATGACCTCCAGTGATGGCTTCCCCCTCCGGCAGGGTGCCAGAATAGGGCACCGGATGAGATCGCTTCGGAAAAGAGGTTTGCGGCGGCAAAAAAACTCATCTAGGTTAACTTTCAGGGGTTTACGAATATATAAGAATTTGCAGCGCTGGTTTCATGCCGGGGGAGAGGGGGTTCCCGAGGACCCCACAAGCTCAGGTAGCGCGGCCTAGGGGCGCCCCTTGAGCTTGTGGCCCTCTAGCACCTTCTGGTCCTTTCCCGAAGCTTCTTGGTTCCCTTCTTGCCATAAAAATCACCGTAAAAAATCCTCGTGTTTGGACTTTGTTTGGTATAGTTATTATGCGAAACAAAAAATACTACACCATGGTAGAGCTTGCGTGACACACCTATGTGTCGGCATTGAAGGAAATATGCCCTAGAGGCAATAATAAAGTTGTTATTTATATTTCCTTATATCATGATAAATGTTTATTATTCATGCTAGAATTGTATTAACCGGAAACTTAGTACATGTGTGAATACATAGACAAACAGAGTGTCCCTAGTATGCCTCTACTAGATTAGCTCGTTAATCAAAGATGGTTAAGTTTCCTAGCCATAGACATGTGTTGTCATTTGATGAACCGGATCACATCATTCGAGAATGATGTGATGGACAAGACCCATCCGTTAGCTTAGAACTATGATCGTTTAGTTTATTGCTATTGCTTTTATCATGACTTATACATGTTCCTATGACTATGAGATTATGCAACTCCCGAATACCGGAGGAACACTTAGTGTGCTATCAAACGTCACAACGTAACTGGCTGATTATAAAGATGCTCTACAGGTGTCTCCGATGGTGTTTGTTGAGTTGGCATAGATCGAGATTAGGATTTGTCACTCCGATTGTTAGAGGCATCTCTGGGCCCTCTCGGTAATGCACATCACTATAAGCCTTGCAAGCAAATGTGACTAAAGAGTTAGTTGCGGGATGGTGCATTATGGAACGAGTAAAGAGACTTGCTGGTAACGAGATTGAACTAGGTATGATGATACCGACGATCGAATCTCGGGCAAGTAACATACCGATGACAAAGGGAACAACGTATGTTGTTATGCGGTTTGACCGATAAAGATCTTCGTAGAATATGCAGGAGCCAACATGAGCATCCAGGTTCCGCTATTGGTTATTGACCGGAGAGGTGTCTCAGTCATGTCTACATAGTTCTCGAACCCGTAGGGTCCGCACGCTTAACGTTCGATGACGATTTGTATTATGAGTTTATGTGATTTGAAGATCGAAGGTTGTTCGTAGTCCCAGATGAGATCATGGACATGACGAGGAGTCTCGAAATGGTCGAGACATAAAGATTGATATATTGGACCATGTTATTCGGACACTAGAAGTATTCCGGATAGTTTCGGGTAAAAACGGAGTGCCGGAGGGGTTACCGGAACCCCCCGGGGCAACTAATGGGCCACCATGGGCCTTGTTGGAGAGAGAGGAAGGCAGCCAGGGCAGGCTGCGCCCTCCCTTGCAGTCCGAATTGGACAAGGGAAGGGGGGCGCCCCCCTTTCCTACTCCCTCCCCCTCTCCTTCCTTCCCCCTCTCTTCCTTGTGTAGGAATCCTACTAGGACTAGTAGTCCTAGTAGGACTCCCCCTCCTTGGGCGCGCCCCCTAGGGCCGGCCGGCCTCCCCCTCCCTCCTTTATATACGTGGGGAAGGGAGCACCCTAGAACACACAAGTTGATCTTTTAGCCGTGTGCGGTGCCCCCCTCCACAGTTACATACCTCGGTCATATTGCCGCAGTGCTTAGGCGAAGCCCTGCGCCGGTAACTTCATCATCACCGTCACCACGCCGTCGTGCTGACGGAACTCTTCCTCGGCCTTAACTGGATCAAGAGTTCGAGGGACGTCATCGAGCTGAACGTGTGCTGATCGCGGAGGTGCCGTGCGTTCGGTACTTGGATCGGTTGGATTGCGAAGACATTCGACTACATCAACCGTGTTACTAACGCTTCCACTTTCGGTCTACGAGGGTACATGGACACACTCTCCCCGCTCGTTGCTATGCTTCTCTTAGATAGATCTTGCGTGATCGTAGGTATTTTTTATTGAAATACTACGTTCCCCAACAGTGGCATCCGAGCCAGGTCTATGCGTAGATGTTATATGCATGAGTAGAACACAAAGAGTTGTGGGCGATAATAGTCATACTTCTTACCAGCATGCCATACTTTGATTCGGCGATATTGTTGGATGAAGCGGCCCAGACCGACATTACATGACCGCGTTCGTGAGACTGGTTCTACTGCCGTGCTTCGCACACAGGTGGCTAGTGGGTGTGTCTGTTTCTCCAACTTTAGTTGAATCGAGTTTGACTACGCCCGGTCCTTGTTGAAGGTTAAAATAGCACACTTGACGAAAAATCGTTGTGGTTTGGATGCGTAGGTAAGAATGGTTCTTGCAAGAAGCCCGTAGCAGCCACATAAAACTTGCAACAACAAAGTAGAGAACGTCTAACTTGTTTTTGCAGGGCTTGCTGTGATGTGATATAGTCAAGACGTGATGATATATAAATTGTTGAATGAGATGATCATGTTTTGTAACAGTTATCGGCAACTGGCAGGAGCCAT
>NW_024114889.1:0-5958 GCF_003073215.2 Triticum urartu | reverse complement strand
ACACGACGCACCCGTTCCGTGTAGAGTATCAGCTGCACATGTGTGTCCTCGATGGCTCATCAGCTAACCTACTTTCAGTTGGCCAGCTAGCTTCTCGATCATGAGATGTGCCAGTGTCATGTTCCTTCTAGCTAGCGGCACGTGCAAAGATACCATATGTCCAATCCCCCAAGGCTCCACTATCCCCCGCACAGGCACACGAAATTAATTAGTACTGTATCTGTGTTCCTGCCTTCGGGCATCATGCTTCTCCAAAGGAAAAGATTGATTAGTTTCATCAGCAAAATGATGGGATGCTATTTGCTCGCATAAACTTGTCAGTGTGCACTACATTGAACCGCAGCTGTAGTGTGAATGCCTGTACGAACTTCCCGGAGAGCCCCCATGGGCGCTCTGGTTGGCATCTTTTGAGTTCTTCTCTGCCGAGGAAAACGTTGCACACACGGCCTGAGGAGGACCCTCGCTCTCCTCTCCTTAAGAGCAATGTTTAATCGGAAGTGGTAGTAAATCTTTCTTCCAGCTCATATCTTGACAGACTTGCCCACAAAATTATTCATCCCACGCACATTTGTGGTGGCTCCAAACAAGAGCGTGAATGCTACACTCGAATACCTGAAACTGAAAGCATCGGACCAAGGTAAGCACCATATTGAAAAGAACGATATTGAAGAGAAGATGCATCTTTCTATATGATGATGAAGGTGCAAATATAGTTTACCTGATGCAGGCATTGGGGGAATCAGGTTCCTAGGGGGCATTGGGGGCCTTACGCGAATCGGTTTGCTTTCTTGCGCCTCCACGATCACTACGTCGGAGGTGAGAAAAGACTTGGCAACAACAGCAGAATGCTCTATGCAACACCTCACAACCTGACATATTTGTGCAGGGCAGACGAATTGCAGAGTTAGTGATGCCAGTCAGCGTTATTAATTGGTTTAGTTCGAGAGACATAGGATTATTTTAACCATCCTTCTATCATTGTTTCACTAACCTTTGATGGGTCCAATATTCCAGAAGCCATCAAGTCCTCATAGCAGCCGTTGGCAGCATTGTAGCCATAACTTGCATTGTCATTTGCCAGCACCTTCAACAGCAGCAGTCAAATGCATGTTAGCCAGAATTTATCCTCGGGTAGGGAATAGTTTACCAGACAAATGTGCATGTAACTGAACCAAAAGAGCTGCTGCTCGCTATTGATAACCTTTTCGATGACGAACTTGCCACTCATCCCGGCATTGTTAGCTATTAGTGTGCTAGGGTAGCTCAGAGCATGTTTGAAGATGTCAGCACCAATCTGAACAAGCAATGAAAGGAGTTATGGCTCAAGACAGAAAAAACAGTGCATTTATCAGTGTGGTAAATGGCCATCCAAACTATATATGTATTGCTGCAGTATCCATGGATCAAGAAATCGTTATTTTCGATAAAGCACAAGCACCTTGACTACTACAAAAGCATAGTTGCACCAGTAGGCCCGGATTGTGGTGAACTCGAGTTGAGCCTGTGGATTGCAGTATATGTTTTATTCTTGAATATATGATGAATTATAGATATAAGGAGCCAGAGTGAAATAAATTAATGGATTTTTTATGTGCATCATTCATTCTGTTTTTATAAGGGCCAATATATTAATATCAAGATGACACCAAGTACACCCGGTCTCTGCAGCAACATAACGTGAGGAGCTAGTCGAGACATCGAGGTTGCACAAAGCCAAATCATCCACTGCTTTGGTGGACAATGAAATCCATGTGTAGTACGGCATTTTGGAATACTGATTGTCTTATTGTGAGTTGTTGGCAGTTTCTTGTTTTTTTCTTGTGCACTGCAGTCCTTCTGTATAAACATTTTATGTTTGTCAAATGGTAATTGTGCAATGAAATCGGGATGACGTAGCCCTCTCATATGCCTGGTTTGTTCTCAGATTTAATATAGATCAAGATTTAGGTTTTTGGTCTCCAGAAATTAGCAAGATGGCTATTATAAACTTTTAGTAATGTGTGTTCATTAGATCATCTACTCGGTATACTATAGTCCTTCAGATAATTTCTACAGTGGTAATTAGGGCCACATGCTCATTATTTCCCTAGTTGCATTTTGCACCGTAAATGAAACCATTGTATTTTACCTTCTGCTCTAAATTATCCAATGATTCCTTGATCATGTCAATCTTCTGGGATAATCTTAGTAGGCTGCATCCACCACCAACTACAACACCTTCCTCAATAGCTGCCTGAAATATCCAAGATGTGGTTACGAGATAGGAAAATTGTACTTCACAGAACATCGCATAATAAGATTGTAGATTGGTTAGTGGTACCATGGTTGCATTAAGGGCATCTTCAATTCTCAGTTTCTTATCTTTCAGCTCAATGACTGTTTGAGCACCAACCTGCAATTAACTTGACGCCAGATTATTAGAATCATGCAGTCCAAACAGCACAAAAGGCTAGTTACACAAAGTTTTGCTTAGTTAGCTAAAAATACTTGTGACACCTGATGACCTGAATGATTGCAATTGCACCAGATAACCTTGCAATCCTCTCACCCAGTATCTTTTTCTGGTACCTCTCCTTTGAGTTCTGAAAATTAGAAATGAAAAATATCACCGCATTAAGATGACCATATTCATAGGTCCATGGTAGCCACAGGAAGCTTTAACTGCAGTTTATCCAGTACGTACATATAAAACGTCACATGGACTATTCCATGTTTTGCATCAAACTATTGGGCTATACCTCAACTTGGCCTTTTATCTGAGCAACCCTTTTCTCAACTGCATGAAGGGTGCTTCCATCAGTAACAATTAGTGTTGAATCTTTCTTGACTATTACTTTAGAAGCAGAGCCTAAGAACTCTTGCCCTGCCTCTTCTAGTGTGTATCCCATGTCATCTCTCACTACTGTACCTGAAAACCAACAAGAGATGTTGATGACTGGAGTTGCATCAGTTGATTTCGTGACCCAGTTATGTACCTCCTGTTATGATTGCAATGTCTTCTAAGCATTGGGTTTTTTGTTCACCGAAAGAAGGAGCCTTAATTGCTGCCACTTTGATCATCCCTGATAGCTTGTTTCTCGTCAAAGTAGACAATGCTTCTTCTTCGACATCCTCAGCAATTATTAACAATGGAAAATCTTCTTTTACAGCACTAAAGCATACCCTTAAAAGTTCCCTTGGATCAGAAATTATCTTGTCAACCAACAGGATCTACAAAAGACAAAACATAACTCTTGAAATTATCCAGCAGAATGATGTGTGTGCATCTTCTGATGCAGTGGCCTGGGGAGACATGATGGAGATATCTGCACTACCTTACAGTCAGTGTACTCCGCGGACATATTTGCATGATTAGTCACAAAGAACGGTGAGAGGTAACCACGTTCAAACTGCATTCCTTCGACAACCTCCAAACTGTTTACAGTGCTTCTCCCGTTTTCAATCCTAACCATGCCTTCCCTCCCTACTCTTTTAAAAGCATCAGAAATCATGTTTCCGACAGCGTAGTCGTTTCCGGCGCTAACTGCAGCCACGTGTGCTATTTCATGATCTTCAATCTAGAAGGCATTAATTTACAAAATGTTATGATATCTTTGGTAGGAACATACAGAGGCATTCATAGTCATAGATTAACTGATAAACCATACCTCACGTGACATCAACTTGAGTTCAGAAACCAAAGCATCAGCAGTCCTCCCAATGCCACGCGCAATTTGAACCGGATTCATTCCAGCAGCAAGAACCTACTTTTTGAAAATATTCAGATGCAGGTTTAGGTTTCAGAATTGTTTGTGTCTGTCAATGTTCGAGAGGTGAGTTTCTGAACCATGGTCCACCCGAACCTATAGTGGGCGTCGTATGATATACTACTGTTTCACATGTGGATCTGCTCCCTCTTTGAATTCAAATTTTTTAGTTAGCCTTAACCTTCCCGAACCAGCGTTAATCATTGAACATACTAGTAGGCCTGCGTGAGCTCATTTTCTATTTTGAACGAGATGGGCTGGCACACGTACCTAAGAACTGTAGCACTTTTTTTTAAATAGCTCGTGAAAACCGAAGTTTTGTCCTGGCAATTTCTAATAAAATCTGAAACAGACTGAAGCCCTCCGGTATTTTAGTTCATACGAAGAGTAAATAACTTTGCAAGGATAACTAAAGTTGTAAATCTGTACTGACATACTGCAGCTCATGAAAATCGAAGTTTTATCCTGACAATTTCTAATAAAATTTGAAATAGACTGAAGCCCTCCGGTATTTTAATTCATATGAAGAATAAAGAATTTTGCAAGAATAACTAAAGTTGTAAATCTGTACTGACATACTGCAGCTCGTGAAAATCGAAGTTTTGTCTGAATTTTTTTAATAAAATCTGAAAAGACGGGAGCCCTCTGGTATTTAAATTAAATTCATACGAAGAAGAAAGAATTTTGCAAGGATAAGTAAAGTTGTTCACGTATAATGTGTTGCCTAGTCTCTTCCATCAGATCGGTCTTTTGGTTGCATTGGCTAGAGCATGCACTTCTACAGTTGTAAATCTGCACTGACACACTGCAGGTAGTCTTTTATATCCATAAGACTTTACAGAATGATTTGAAATGCTAGGTTAAGTCTTACAGCCTAAAAAATGTTCAAAAAAATAAATATGTACTATTATAAACCTAAAAAAAATGTATGCCGCATCCGCAAATACGGTTGAGTTTTACAGCTTATAAAGAAAGCATGCGCCAAAATCATACTACAACTGGGAATAAACAACAAAAATAAAACAAGCAAGCTCCCTCGCCTACTAGGAATAAACAAGTATGAATAGTGATGGTGCATAGGAGACAACATTCACATAGTTCCAAGGAATATAGTATTTTATATTATACCTATGGTGCTAGCATCTACTAGTAGGTTTACTTAGCAACTATAGCCCACTTAATCTCCCTTTTAATGACTCCCGTCATAGTTTACCTTACCCGCTGTGCACACATCCGGGTAAACTGTGTCTAGAGGTGAGTGGCCCTGAGCATAAGTGCGGGTAGACCATGGTCTACCCAACATTTTCGGTCAATGTTCATTATACCAAAAACTTCTGATGACTTTCCAAACCAAGAAATATAGAGAACTACGGTGCAATTCTGTATCAGCATACCTTCATTCCTTCAGCAATGAGGCCTTGAGCAAGGATTATAGAAGTGGTACACCCATCGCCGGCAATATCGTTCGTCCTGGCGCCGGCCTGTCTGACCAATTTAACTCCTAGATTTTCCAGCGGGTCCTCCAACTCGACCTTGTACGATCCAGTAGAAAAAACAAATGAGTTTACTGAAAATTACAATCACTCCAAAAGATCGAAAATTACCCCAGCATTGCAGGAACATGTACTGAATCTGAAGAGCAGGCCGGCATGAGGTCAGTGGGAGTACCTCCTTGAGGACCGTCTCCCCATCGTTGACGATCTTGGGAGGGCCATACTTGTTGGCGAGCACCACATTCCTCCCCTTGGGACCCAGGGTCACCCCCACCAGCCGCGCCACCAGGTCCACACCAGCCTGCAAGAAGGTAAATTCAGAACGCAGCACGAGTTAATTCGACGACGAGGCAAGTTGCTGCGTTACCTGCAACTTCTTGGTGGCGGAGAGGTCGTGGTTGAAGTGCAGGTCCTTGTAGACGGGCATCGGCGGCGTCTTCTTGGGGGAGAAGGGCAGGGTGGGGGCCTTGCTGGAGAGGGAGGGGGGAGGGGACGGAGGGAGCGGCATCCTCGACATGCTGCCTTTCTGTGCAGAGGTGAGAGGTTGGAGGGGGTGAAGACAACGATAAGGCTGCTGTTGCTGGGAGAAAGGCCGTGGATACGCGGTTGCGTCGCGCCAAAAAGCGTCATTGAAAAAAATATCTACTTTGCCAGTCCCGTCGCGTCCCGGCGTCCCCGCCAAAAGGGCGACGGCGAGGACGTGGAGGCAGCACTTGGTT
>NW_024114888.1:0-16666 GCF_003073215.2 Triticum urartu | reverse complement strand
GAATTACTCTTTAACCGTAGGGAATTAGAGAAAACTTTCAACATGTGGAAGGAGCGGTTTTGCAGCAGCTTTCCAATGCCATATTTGCCTCATTCCGATAAACGGTTTAAAAATGCGATCAAAGATACAATTCACGTTTTTTGTATGAAGAAGAAACGGTTTTCAAAACTGCTCTTAAACCGATTACATTTTGCCAAAAATTTAAGTTGGGTCATGATACTGATGTCCATAGCTATCCAACGGTATATCGCAAGCCTCATTTGGACACCTTTTAGCTGAAGTTCAACCTAGTACTCGGGGAAGGTCAGGCGCGTTACTCGGGAAGTTCATGTTGTGATCAAAATATTATTCTGATCCTGTGATCAGAATAGTGTTTATGTTTATGTATATATATATATACCTACTATTAAAGCAAGGTGATATTCTTGGTTTCGTCCCGTCTAGGTGATTTTATTTTTTTACTGTACCGAAGTGGTACTATTTTTTGCTACAAAACAGATTCATAGACGTTACCACTGCTTTTTTTGGGTCTATGTACGCGAGCGCTGCTTCGGGCCTTTTGTTGGTGTACGTCACAAACGTACTGGGCCATGGGCCTGCTCTTGTGCTTAGACAAAGGATTCACAAAAAATTGCCATTTGCACTAAGGATCGAGCCCATGACCTGCTATTTGCCTCCTTCACGCTACAACCGGCTAAGCTAGCTCGTGTTTATGTTAACTACACTGCCCATTATGCATTTAAATAGTCCCACCTCGCTTTTTTACATGATATTTTACCAGTTTATATAGCCCACGAGTTGTCACAGAATAAAAAAGACATCAAGAATAACGAACAGAGGTTGAAGTGTGGGTCCTGAATTACTCTTTAACCGTAGGGAATTAGAGAAAACTTTCAACATGTGGAAGGAGCGGTTTTGCAGCAGCTTTCCAATGCCATATTTGCCTCATTCCGATAAACGGTTTAAAAATGCGATCAAAGATACAATTCACGTTTTTTGTATGAAGAAGAAACGGTTTTCAAAACTGCTCTTAAACCGATTACATTTTGCCAAAAATTTAAGTTGGGTCATGATACTGATGTCCATAGCTATCCAACGGTATATCGCAAGCCTCATTTGGACACCTTTTAGCTGAAGTTCAACCTAGTACTCGGGGAAGGTCAGGCGCGTTACTCGGGAAGTTCATGTTGTGATCAAAATATTATTCTGATCCTGTGATATTCTTGGTTTCGTCCCGTCTAGGTGATTTTATTTTTTTACTGTACCAAAGTGGTACTATTTTTTGCTACAAAACAGATTCATAGACGTTACCACTGCTTTTTTTGGGTCTATGTACGCGAGCGCTGCTTCGGGCCTTTTGTTGGTGTACGTCACAAACGTACTGGGCCATGGGCCTGCTCTTGTGCTAAGGATTTGCAAAAAATTGTCACTTGCACTAAGGATTTACTGTACCGAAGTGGTACTATTTTTTGCTACAAAACAGATTCATAGACATTACCACTGCTTTTTTGGGTCTATGTACACGAGCGCTGCTCCAGGCCTTTTGTTGGTGTACGTCACAAACGTATTGGGCCATGGGCCTGCTCTTGTGCTAAGGATTTGCAAAAAATTGTCACTTGCACTAAGGATCGAGCTCACGACCTTCTTTTTTGGGTCTATGTACGCGAGCGCTGCTCCGGGCCTTTTGTTGGTGTACGTCACTCAGGATCGAGCCCACGACCTGCTATTTTCCTCCTTCAGGCTACAACCAGCTAAGCTAGCTCCAGTTCATGTTAACTACACCGCTCATTATGCATTTAAATAGTCCCACCTTGTTTTTTTACATGATATTTTACCAGTTTATATAGCCCACGAGTTGTCATAGAATAAAAAAGACATCAAGAATAACAAACAGAGGCTGAAGTGTGGGTCCTATTTAACCTTGAAAGCAAAGGAATTTCGTAATATAGGAAAGAAGAAAGAAAAGGACACAATAAAAAAGTTGCGATGTGAATATTAGTTAACTCGCGTGAAATGGGGGCTGGAAGGGAGGACCATGCCATCTCTTGTAATTAAAGGAAATCATGGTCGTACGAAGCAAATGGTTTGCGGACTCAATTGATCACAAAACTTTATTTCATTTGATAGCATTGATTTTCATCAAAAATTAATATGCAGCTAACAAAAGATGTACATATGTAAAATAAGGGTAATAGAATTATATACACCTTTTGATCTAATGTTAGAAATTAGGATAACACTAAAACCGATTATGTGGTATTTTCACTCTTTACATTAAAACCGATTATGTGATATTTTCACTCTTTCCTCTTATGAATAGAAAGTGTACATAAGGATCATTTTTTTCAACGGTGATGTCACATTACCTGTCACTTTTTTTCACAAGGAAGGCACATTGCCGCGCTAAATTTTATTCAACTCATATGCATGATACAGTGTGCATTAAAATCCTTTTACCTGAAAGTTGTGAAGGAAATCATAGAAGGATGATCTGAATTTGTACAACTAAAAAGGAAAAAATGATTATATTCTCAAATTGATAAGCAATGCCATCGTTCCTGAGAATGTGATAGATAGCATCAAGTTCACCAGATGAATGCTAAAGAAAGCTACTGATTTAAGGGCGACATCTCCAAGCAAGTGATTGTTAAAATAGAGGATGTCAACACGTGTAGGGTTTGTGGGAGGGTCGTCTCGAGCCCTGCTTATAAGGGTTAGGAGCGTGTGATTTTTTATTCCATTGCAATGCAGGGGCCTATGTCTTAATGTGTGTGTGTCTATATATATATATATATATATATATATATATATAGGGTGGGTCTATTATGATAACATCCTTAAGACCTTATTCTGATAACAAAACCTCCTTATTCTGATAACCGCCCACCCCCCCCGCTCCACCCTGCCTGCCACCTCTCCTCCCCCCACTCCTCCCCATGACGGATCTCAACCCGGCCTCCCACCGCCAGGCCGGCTCTGGTGCCCCCACCTCCTTCCCCACCTTTCCCGTCCCAGATCTCCAACGCCAGCCCCTCCGCTGGCCGGCGCGCCTCCGCCCTCCCCTTCCACCGCGCCTCACCGGCCTCCTAGGGGTCCCCGACAACCCTTGTTCGTCCCCTGTCGTCAGATCCGAGGGGAGCGCCATGGTCGGGGCCCCCGATCCCCGCCGCCACCAGCCTATCACCCCAGAACGAGGCCGACGGAGATTGCCGCCTCCAACCACCAAGGACCGGATCTCCTGCTTCCCGCGGTTCCGCAGCCACTTTCGTCGCGCTCTGACTCTCACCCGCGTCCACCGGGATCGACCTCCTGACTTAGCCGTGCGGTTAAGCAGCAAGGGAGGTTCGCTGGCTTCCGTCATGCAGTTCGCCGCGCCTCCCCATCGCTAGTCACGCAACCTCCGCCGCCGAAGTGGAGCAGCGCCACCACTGTGGCCGTGCCCATCCGTGGGGATGCCGTGGCCAGTGCGGCCAGGGCCTGGAGCTCGCCTCTTCCCCCGCGAGGGGCTCCGAAGGCTCCTTGTCCCGCACCCTCCTCCACCTTTCTCTGGCGCTCGCAGGACACAGCCGATGGGTGCGGCGCCTCGAGTGGTTGCTGCCCGCGACGCATGCAGCCTCGTGCCCCCGCGCGATCGGATCCCATCTCCACCACCTACGGCCACCATCTGTGGTACTGCATCTGCGGCCACGACTTCTCTCCCTCGCAGGCAACTCTCTCCCTCTTCCACCGCCGACCCCCCCCTCCCCCCGCCGATTTGGCCAGCGAGCGGCGCCACCGAGGTCAGCGGCTTCGTCGATGGTGGTGCTCTCTCACGCCCTCCGACGACCCCCTGACCCCCTCCCTGAGGTGAACTCTCTTGCGATGCAGCTCTGTTAGGGGCCCGATTGCAAATCATGCAGTTCATTTTGAGGCATGTTTTTTGCTAGGATCCAGGATGTAGCTCACTTAGAAATCCTTTTGGTGGCCTCGAACACTTCCTGCAGCTCTGTCCTGGCATTTGTGCAGCTCTCTTCTTCTCTATGTCCAATGCAAAAAATTCGGTTGATGTGCAGCCCCCGATGATGGCTCCAGCTATGTTCTCTCTGTTGTGCAAAATTCCATGGACCCGATTGCTTTTATGCTTTTCATTTTGAGGGCTATTGTATTAAAAAGGGCTATTTTGTACGGCTGGGGTGTGCACATGCAGTTCGCCGGCGAGCTGCTACCGGTTGCAGCAGCACAGGCGAGCAGTTCGCTTTTTTGTTTGTTTTGTCCTTTGAGGTGGTGGCGGTCGAGGACAGAGGGCCTTTTCTTTTCTATTGCTATTTTTAGTAGAAAATGGTGGTTTTTTGTGTTGTGCAGTTTGCATGTCATGTTGGAGACGTTCATTGCACCGTCGATGGCAGTTTATACTTTGTAATTGAGAAGTGCCTACGTAAAATTTTAGTTCATTGTGGCACCACTAGTATAAATTTCAGCCCAGATGTCCCCTGGATGTGTGGGATGCATCCCCTTCTGTTGAAGTTTTTTGCCCTCCAATGTGTGTTTTCAGCATTTTTGCATTGTATGTGCAGTGCACATGTGCCGCCCCCTATAGTGCACTAGTATTGTTCGTGCAGTGCACTAGTCTTGTTCGTGCAATGCAGAACGTATGCAGATAACTACTCTCATCTTTGCAGTGCAGAACACACGATGGAAAAAAGAAAAAGAATAACTTCCCAACAAGTCTAATGTGGTTTACTTGACTATTTGATGCAGTGTGGTTTTCCATCTAAGGTAGTGTGGTTGGTTGTCTGATGTTGTTCATCTTCTAAGTGCAAGAAAAGTTGTTACGGAAGCGGAAAAAAGTAATGCGATTCACTTCTTGATAGTGTTTGTGGTTCATTTACACCCAATGCAGTGCGGTCCACTCTTGTTCACAAAAAAAGTAAAAAACAACAAAAACTCGTCTGACAAAAGAAATTATGCAGCTCGCTTGCCCATCCGATGCAGTGCGGTTTTCATTCTGAAGCAGTGCGGTCGGCCGTATGATGTTGTTCACCCCGTAAGTGCAAAATATTTGTTAAGAAAGCAAAAAAAAAGTAATGCGGTTTACTTCTTGATAGTGTTGTGTGTGAAGTGCACTCTACTTTCTTGTCCTTGAAAAAAATTTACGTTTGAATAAAAGAAACCATGCAGTTCTCTTACCCGTTTGATGTAGTGCGGTTTTCAGTCGGTTGAAGTACCCACATCGATTTGGGTGTCGCGAAAAAACAGTGTCCGTATTTCAGTAAATTTAAAACTGCTCTTAAACCATAAGGAATTAGAGAGAGTGTTCTATATGAAAAAGTTGTGGCTCGTCGATATCTTTCCAATGACATGTCGTTTGAATCATTTCGACGTCTGGTTTGTAAAAAATTTGCGAAAAACGGCCGCTGTCATTTGTCGTCTGCCACACGATTTTCAAAATTAACTTAAAACTATAAGGAATCTCAAAACCATTTCTACATGTGAAAGTTGCGCCTTGTCCATATCTTTCCAACGACATATTACACGCCTCGTTTCGACAAACGGTTAAAAAACTAGAGTGAAAACAATACCGAAAATTTGAAAAACAGAATTCCGCGATTTAGTAAATTTGAAACTGCTCTTAAACCGTAACGAAATAGAGAAAGAAATAGATATAAAAAATATGCGCCTCGACGATATCTATCCAACGGTGTATCATTTGCTTCATTCCGACGAGCGGTTTAGAAAAAAATGCAAAAAAATGCTCGCTGCCACTCGTGGTCCGCACCATTTTCAAAACTGCTCTTAAACCGTGAGGAATCTCGAAAAGTGTTCAACATGGCGAAGTTGCGTCTAATCCATAGCTTTTCAACGATATATTACACGCCTCGTTTCGACAAATGGTTAAAAAAACTAGAGCGGAAACAGTACCAAAAAAAACACTGCGTGCAGTTTTTTGTCACGGGAAGTTAACTCGCCTCAATACTGCAGCACACTTGGTTCAAACAATGACGTGCACTTGCAGTGAGCTTGCAGTGCGGAAGTGTTATCAGAATAACTATTCTGATAATATTATCAGAATAGACCGGCTATGTGTGTGTCTCTATATATATATAGAGAGAGAGAGAGGAAGGGTTTCCTATCAACACTAGCTATGGAGGTGGCTATCAGAACCGTTAGTTTGCTTCAAGATCCGAACTTTACTGTTGATAAGGTTCCTATTTGTTGATTTATAGATGCTCGCATTTACCAAAGAGGAAGCCATGTGGGGGTGCTTTACATGGCAGCGGACCAAAATGGCAACCTACCCCTGCAATGGCAGAAGTACTTAGGGAATGGACACAGCTTCTTTCTAGCATTGGTCCTCGAGCATCATCTGTTTTGGGTAAGCCTATGTTGTAGGTTTTGTTGCCTTGTTAATGTTGAAGGGTTCTATCCATCGCCAGCTATTTTTAGCATGTATGAACGTCCATTGTATGCATCAAATGTGAAAGGTTTGGTACCTTTAATTCACGTTGGCTTATAGAGTACACACTAAGACAAAATTCTAAAGGCTGAATACTTTAATGCGTTGCAGCATGTATTCTTGACTAATCCTCCCATAGTCTTGGCAAAGAAACATGGAGGTTTTACAATGTGCCTCCGTTCTCAATGGCAGTACCATCTCCTCCAGTGGGCATCAAGGTTGATGCTAATTTCGGTATTTTTTTAAGCTTCTGCTAATTACTGTTCAAATTTTTTTTTGCTAATTACAGTTTGTTGGGTGGAGGAGCGACCAGCCATGCAAAGAAAATGAGACGTAGAAATGACAATACAAAATATATGTGGTGAGAGTTGGATTTTAGTAAAATGTATAGTTATTTTGTTTTATAAAACACATTTTGTTAAACAAATAATCAAAATATGGTAAATGTGAAATTTTGGCGACCCAAGATTGGATGGAAAAAACACACATTTATTTAATTAATTGTCATTAAGCCTTGTAGATCACTATTCTGGATATATATTTACTAACAAAAAATGCATTTTACTTCGAACGTTGGTTTAAAATACATTTTACTTTTTTTCAAGTCAATTCTACAAATGCAAAAGATGGAAGGTGCAGTCCCTACTTTCATCTATGTGCACATACACGGCAACTAGCCAGACAGAGTAAGAAGCAGCCCCTTCTTTCAGCCATGCATAGACATATACTTGCCAGTTTTCCGTCACGGGTATAGTCAGACCACGGTGCTTCACATGCATGGCTTGGCTCCTTCACTCATTCTCATGAACATGTCTCGCTGGTCAGTGAACCCCACGTGACTCTCTATCTCTCCATTTTTGTTGGTTGCCGACTGTGGGCATGCCACTGCTGGCCAGCTGCCTGGCTTGGTTTCAGTTTGGTGGCTAATCATCCCTAAAAGGAAACTTGATGGCTAACTGTGTGTTTGACTAGTGAGGTGGTGCCACTCCTAACGTGCTAGTATTTCATTAGTGCTTGGCTAATGCGTGCATGGTGTAGGATCTGGGAGGTTCTCCTCAATGAGTTCGTGAGCTAAGTCAGGCTCTATCAATTTGTTATTTCCACACACTAGAGAGAAACAGGATAACCAGAATTGGATGCTTGTACAAAAACAAACTTAGAAAAAAAAGATGGGTGCATCAGGATCAGAGCATCTCCAACGTCGACCCTTAAACCACCCGTGTGCATCCGAACCGCAGAAGCTATCCAACACGGTCCTGTATTAGTTCATGACGCGGTTCAGAAGTACTTTCTCTTGCAAAATTGGAGACAACGTGGGAGGAGCTTTGTAGGAGTTCGGACAGCAGGCACGTCGGACTTCGACACCCCCGGTCCACCCGATCCGCCCTTTCAGCCTCATTTCCTACAACTCCACCCCCTTTGACGCACATAAAAGGTGTCTGGTCCAATAAAGAGTGCACACATACAATGTGCAAGGTTGAGGGACAAGTTCTGTTCGGTGCTACCGCCATCCACCACCTGCTCGACTAGGGTTGTGCCCTGAGGGGTATAAGCTTCATGGTATGAAAGGTGCCCGATCCAGTAAAAAGAGTGCACTCATATGATTGTGCAAGGTTTGGGTAATGGAAAATGGAACTTTCCGTGTCATTGTGATGATATAGGGATACTAGACCACCATGAGGGGTATAAGTTTCATATTTCATTCACAATTGTTCATTCATAACAGGTGTGTTGTCTTATGCCAACTCTGAAATATATATTTCGAGTGGGTTTAACCACACATCAAGTGTTGGTTCCAACATTAAATTCTAATCCATCTATCCATTGACCAACACACACACACACTCCCACACACACAGAGAGAGGGGGGGAGAGAGAGAGGTTGGGTGTATATGGATGGTCGGAGGCAACGGTGGACCATCAAAGGGAGCTGCTCGACAAGGGTGGTGTGTCGAGGGGTATAGGGTTAGAGGTATAAAAGGTACCTGGTCCAATAAAGAGGGTGCACACATAGGATGTGCAAGGTTTGAGGACAAGTTCTATTATGTGCCACCGCCATCCACCACCTGGTTGACTAGCTAGGGTGGCACCATGAGGGGTATAAGTTTCATATTTCATTCACAATTGTTCATTCATAACTGGTGTGTCGTCTTATGCCAACTCTGCAAATATATATTTCGAGTGGGTTTAACCACACGTCAAGTCTTGGTGTCAACATTACATTCTAATCCGTCTATCCATTGACCAACCAACTCACACACGAGAGAGAGGTTGGGTGTATATGGATGGTTGGAGGCGGTGGTGGACTGTCAAAGGGAGTTGCTTGACAAGGGTGGTGTGCCGAGGGGTATAATGTTAGAGGTATAAAAGATGTCCGGTCCAATAAAGAGGGTGCACACATATGATGTGCAATGTTTGGGGACAAGTTCTGTTTGGTGCCACCGCCGTCCACCACCTGGTCGGCAAGCTAGCGTGGTGCACTGAGGAGTATGACCTTCGTGGTATAAAATGTGCCTGATCCAGTAAAAAGAGTGCACTCATATGATTGTGCAAGGTTTGGGTAATGGAAAATGAAACTTCCCGTGTCATTGTGATGATATAGGGATACTAGACCACCATGAGGGGTATAAGTTTCATATTTCATTCACAATTGTTCATTCATAACTGGTGTGTCGTCTTATGCCAACTCTACAAATATATATTTCGAGTGGGTTTAAACACACGTCAAGTGTTGGTTCAAACATTACATTCTAATCCATCTATCCATTGACCAGCACACACACACACACACAGAGAGAGAGGATGGGTGTATATGGATGGTCGAAGGCGACGGTGGACCATCAAAGGGAGCTGCTCTACAAAGGTGGTGTGTCGAGGGGTATAGGGTTAGAGGTATAAAAGGTACTCGGTCCAATAAAGAGGGTGCACACATAGGATGTGCAAGGTTTGAGGACAAGTTCTGTTCTGTGCCACCGCCATCCACCACCTGGTCGACTAGCTAGGGTGGTGCCCTGAGGAGTATGAAGTTCATGGTATGAAAGGTTCCCAATCTGGTAAAAAGAGTGCACTCATATGATTGTGCAAGGTTTGGGTAATGAAAAAGGAAAGTTCAAGTGTCATTATGACGATACAGGGATACTAGACCACCGTGAGGGGTACAGTTTCATACTTCATCCACAATTGTTCATTCATAACTGGTGTGTTGTCTTATGCCAACTCTACAAATATATATTTTGAGTGAGTTTAACCACATGTCAAGTGTTGCTGTCAAGATTATATTCTAATCCGTCTATCCATTGCCCAACCAACTCACACACACGTGAGAGAGAGGTTGGGTGTATATGGATGGTTGGAGGCGGCGGTGGACTATCAAAGGGAGTTGCTCGACAAGGGTGGTGTGCCGGGGGGTATAATGTTAGAGGTATAAAAGATGCCCGGTCCAATAAATAGGGTGCACACATATGATGTGCAATGTTTGGGGACAAGTTATGTTCGGTGCCACCGCCATCCACCACCTGGTCGACAAGCTAGCGTGGTGCACTGAGGAGTATGATCTTCGTGGTATGAAAGGTGCCTGATCTAGTAAAAAGAGTGCGCTCATATGATTATGCAAAGGTGTGGGTAAGCAAAAATGGATGTTCATGTGTCATTATGACGACAGAGGGATACTAATCCACTGTTGGGGGTATAGTTTCATATTTCTTTCACAGTTGTTCATTCATAACTGGTGTGTGAGTGTGTGTGTGTGTGAGAGAGAGAGAGAGGTCGGGTATATATGAATGGTCACAGGTGGTGGTGAACCGTCAAAGGGAGCTTATCGACAAGGGTTGTGCGTCGAGGGGTATAATGTTAGAGGTATAAAAGGTGCCCGGTCCAATAAAGTGAGTGCACATATACAATGTGCAAGATTTGGGAACAAGTTTTGTTCGGTGCCACCGCCGTCCACCACCTGGTCGACTAGGGTGGTGCCTCGAGGGGTATGATCTTCATGGGTATGAAAAGTGCTTGATCCAGTAAAAAGAGTGCATGCATATGATTGTGCAAGGTTTGGGTAATGGAAAATGAAAGTTCCCATGTCATTATGAGAATATAGGGATACCAGACCATCATGAGGGGTGTAAGTTTCATATTTCATTCACAATTCTTCGTTTATAAATTAGTGTGTCGTCTTATGCCAATTTTCTATTCTTTTTTGTGCCAATGTCGTCCACCACAACTCACAGAAAGAGAGTTTAGTAGTACAAGTCTCCGAGGAGGAGGAGGATTACAGAATCAACATGAAAGAAATTAGTGGACGACGTCCCATGTCATCTGTAGGACAACGTCTGGTCACTCTGCCATGCGTTTTCAATTTGATCTAAATTGTGTTGTATCAAACATTGTTATTTGCTCTTCTATGAAATTATCAATGGCCCCGTCAATCATCATATTTAATGTAATACTACATGCCAGCAACATTGGCAGTCCTGATGAGTGATGGTTAGAACAGCTGTAAAATAGATGGGGTTACGTGCTTGTTTATTCATAGCATATCACTTTCACCATGCGCTAACAAACATGTGAAGGGATGTGGATAAATAAGCTATAAAGGCGAGGCTTCGTAAATTTTATCTTCAAACTACATGAGTAATAGTTTGTCCATCTGACATGTTCTCTTGAAATGCTCTATCCTGCAATGAACCACTAATTAATCATAAATGGATTTCAATATTCTAATCAAGAAGCAAACTGTTAACACCCTTTGGGTATAGAAAAACATATAAATTCATAAAGTTTTGATGGTTAGAACAGCTGTAAAATAGATGGGGTTACGTGCTTGTTTATTCACAGCATATCACTTTCACCATGCGCTAACAAACATGTGAAGGGATGGGGATAAATAAGCTATAAAGGTGAGGCTTCGTAAATTTTATCTTCAAACTACATGAGTAATAGTTTGTCCATCTGACATGTTCTCTTGAAATGCTCTATCCTGCAATGAACCACTAATTAATCATAAATGGATTTCAATATTCTAATCAAAGAAGCAAACTGTTAACACCCTTTGGGTATAGAAAAACATATAAATTCATAAAGTCCGTTCTTCATATATCTCGTCAGTAGTTTTCATTTGAACCTCCTATTGTAATAGGGATAGATTTGAAACCGTATGTCTGTGACAGCTATTTGGCTTTTGACGAGCGCTGCTCAAAAGTCCTGGTTGTGTTTGCGGTGCCTTTGCTTTTTAATAAAAGTTAGGGCAGAGGGGAAACCCCTTTCATTAAAAAAATCATAAAGTCATACATGAACATGGCATATATTTTTAAAAATTGTCTAGCATGTTACACATGCATTTTTGTCCTTAGAGCAACCAACCTAGTGGCTTCAGTAGCTAGGATGGCAATTGGAATGAAGTGGTCTATAAGAAAAACTAAACAATGTATAAGTTAGTCATGGATGGCCCAATACTGAGTCATCGACATGTAAAAATAAAAGCTGAATGTAGAAAAAAAAGTAGAAAGCTGAAGAAGCTAAGCAAACCACTTCCAAGTGATGCATACATAACTTAGTATTTTCCCTGGAAATGTAGTAGAAGGTGTAAAGGAACAGATTAGGCATGCTAAAATATTAAAAATTATGGTTATCTTTCAGTGAAACAATTGCATTCAGATAACCCATGGTATTTAGAATATGAATATGGTGTTCAGAAAATTCTAGAAACAACAAGCAACTGTTTAACACTGACAACGACAAGCAACTAGCCACGAACAGGAACAAAATCAGGTCAGTTACTAGCAATATATGAAGTATATGCTATGATAAAAATACTGTTGGACTTGTATTCGACTGAGGTTTTTCATGGTGTACTTTTTGTGATATAAAATTGAAATTTTACTATTAATAATCACTGTCAAAGAATTGAACCAACAAATGAGGGGCCTAACAAATTAACTAATTTATTTATTTGTTCTGATTAGTATTCTGGCTTACTATGTCAAAAGGGATTTCTGTGACAAACGATTCAGTTCTGCGCTAGGTCTATTGATACTTGGAATGGACAGTAGGGGACGCACACACATTATTTGACATCTTGTCTGTTAGCTTTTGTATTTCATGCTCGGCACCATTAAACTGCCCTGGATTCCGGCTGCCATTGCTCGACAGAGGAGGCCTGTTCGCTGAAGTATGTAAAGATGGAAGTAGTTATAGCCATTTGTATAATTTTTGTGTTCGATACAAACTAGTATTTTGTGCTCCACACATGGTGGGGATCCAATGTATCCAGCCCTTAAGTATGTCACGCCGCACTACATGTGTTGATTAGAAGAGTATAATAACATGAGATTTGTATATATCCTGGTTCAAGTCCTTGCTACCAGTAGTAAGAGCATCTCCAGCCGTTCGGCTCCCCGGGACGCCGAAAAAGCGCCGTCTAGGGCCGAACCGACGTTTACTTTCGGCGTGGGGGCGATTGTGTTTCCAGTTGCCGCCCCCCGGTCGCCCACTGCGGCATTCACGTGGCGCTCCCAGACCCCGCTCCGGTGCCGCTTCTTCGCATGACTTGCGATCATGAACCTCTGCTAGATGTCAGAACGGTTAGCACGGAAAGGACTACCGCACCAGGACTCTTGCCCTTTCTGTGATCAGCACGAGGAGACGATTAGCCACCTGCTCATTGAGTGTGTTTTGGCGAGGGAAGTATGGGCTAAGGTGTTCATGGCCATGGGCGTTCCGCACGGCACTCTATGTGTTGGAGAGCCCTTGCCAGATTGGTGTGCCCGGCAGGATACCCATGGGCGGCCAGCAAGGACGATGCGGACCTTGTGCCTCCTTGTCATGTGGGAGCTTTGGAAGCACCAGAATGCCATCGTCTTCAACGGGGAAACGGTCAGCCTTCAGCAGATTCTGCACCGGATTGTGAGCGAGGGTAGGGTGTGGAGGCAGGCGGGACTGCTAAGAGGAGAGTTGGATGCATTCTTCGTAGAGGAACTCGAGTGGGCTCGCCGCGAGTAGTCCGGTTAGGCCATAGGAGGTGGATGGTGGCGTACGCCATGTAATCTTTTGTGTAACGAAACTGTGGAGGGTTCTTCCCCCTTTCTTCTATAATATAAGATATGCACACTCGTGCGTATTCGAGAAAAAAGAAGAAGAATGCAGTGTCGTTGTATAAAGAAAGGAGCAACTAGTGGTATTTCAGTATATGAAAAGAAATGAGAATGCAAGCCATATTCTACTTTTCTTCTAGGAAAACCAGATAGGATCAAATCCATGGAATCAAGACTAAGACATCAATTTTCTTCCCTACGACACAGAACGGGTATATGTCTTTGCGGACTGAAGAATTTCATTAAACTGGCAAAGCTTATTTTGTCAAAGTACACCTGTTATTTTGCCTGAATCATGTCTTTGCAATGTGAACGATTTAGCTTCTTCCTTCACTCCATGCATAATGTTATTCTGTCAAAGCAAAGATGTGGAAAAACTCTACAAAATGAACTGTAACTGTCAGTTTTAACAAAGCAAAAGAGCCAGGTGCATACAGGTTCTGAAGCCATGTATACTCAGAAAATTCATAGAGTTTGGTGTACACCAATTTGAAGGTTGTGCTCGGTAATTTAAAAGTGCGAGTGGCGCAATTAAAAAAACACATGAACAATAAGCAATGCTTGTGTATAACATAATTACCATCCACCAATTTGACCACACCAAAAAATAACATGCACAACAAATGAGGTCCAGAAACTTCTTCAATTAGTTAGGGAACACCAAGTAGAACAGTTTAGAGAATCCATCGGCTATTATTTCAGTGCTGGAGAATTACATTCGGCTAAAACTAATTCAACAAGATCGTAACAAATACATCAATGCAAAGTGATTGCTAGGTACCAAAAAAGCAGTAAGAAGTAGCAGCTCGTGGGAGCTAAGATGCTCCTTCTGTATATGATGTGGCGCCTAATCAGCTGGCCGCTGCTGCTTGTCATCCTCTATCAACTACAGTAAAAAATAAAGGGAAGTAGCAAGGGTTGTAGAGAAAAAACGAGATTTCAATGAGCAGAGGACCTTGGTCGGTGGCATAGCAAGTAGCCAAGTACCTCAGGCAGATCTGCCACTCCACTCTGCTCCGACCAGCTACTTCGGCGTAGGATGAAACCCACGAGCACCATCCGCTCCCCCTAATCCTCCTCCCGTTGAGATTGTGGCCACAGCACGGCAACCACTCCCCTTCCACCCTATGGCCCTCCTCCCGTCGTCCTCCCCATTCCCCCTTGGTGGAGCACCAGGTACATGTGATGCCATCCGAAAGCACGCTGGGTGCACCAGCTTGGGTCTCTGGCTTCGATGGCTGTGAGTTGTGATGTCGTGCGGGTCGGAGAGGACGATGGTGCAGCTGGGAGGAGGGAGCATATGGCTTAATGATGGATCCAGGGGAGAATAGTGAGCCGTGGTTGTGGTTCTTGGATGATGGCGTATGTTCTCCTCCGTGATGGATTTGGCATACCAGAAACGATGGAGAAGAGAGGAGCCCGATCCAGATCTTCCCTGTAGCCCTGTAGGGGAGGAGAGAGAAGATGTGTGGATGGCTGGGCTTTCATGCACGGCAGGACTGATACTAGAAAACCAACGAGGATTTTTTTTTTGCAAGAAATCTTTCCAATGCAGGAACCTTCCATGGGGGCTGGGAACCCTTCGCTCAAGGCCCGACAACTCGCACGGTGCAGTCCATGGCAGTCTACGTACTGGGCCTAGTGCCTATGCACATGTGAAAGTGGTCCAGCTTTATCTCAATGGGGAAATAAACTTCACACACTCAAAATGAGAGAAATGTTTAGAGGGAAAGAAAGGGGACCAGATCCCAAGCAGATTATGTGGCTCAGATTGCCATCTCTGGAGAGAAACACAATAGCTTTGCTTTTCCCTATATATATATAGCCCGTCTATTCTGATAATATTATCAGAATAGTTATTCTGATAACACTTCCGCACTGCATGCTCAACGCGAGGGCACTGCACTTTCTTTAGTAAGAGCACTGCATTACAGAGACTAATGAACTTCGCGTCGGAAAAAACTGCGCGTAGTGTTTTTTCGGTACTGTTTTCGCTATAATTTTTTAACCGTTTATCGGAACAAGGCGTGTAATATACCGTTGGAAAGCTACGGATTAGGCGCAACTTCGCCATGTTGAACACTTTTCGAGATTCCCCGCGGTTTAAGAGAAGTTTTAAAAATGGTGCGGCCCACAAAGAGTGGCAGCGAGCGTTTTTTCGCGTTTTTTTAAACCGCTCGTCGGAATGAGGTAAATGATACACCGTTGGGTAGATATCGTCGAGGCGCATCATTTTCATAACTATTGTTTTCTCTAATTCGTTACGGTTTAAGAGCAGTTTCAAATTTACTAAATCGCGGAATTCTGTTTTTTTTTTTGAAATTTTTGCAATTTTCGGTACTGTTTTCGCTCTAGTTTTTGAACCGTTTGTCGAAACGAGGCGTGTAATACATCGTTGGAAAGCTATGGACAAGGCGCAACTTTCATATGTAGAAATGGTTTCGAGATTCCTTACAGTTTTAAGTTAATTTTGAAAATCATGCGGCAGACGATGAGAGACAGCGGTCATTTTTTGCGAAATTTTTACAAACCGGTTGTCAAAACGATTCAAATGATATGTCGTTGGAAAGATATCGACGAGACGGAACTTTTTCATTTAGAACACTCTCTCTAATTCCTTACAGTTTAGGAGCAGTTTTAAATTTACCGAAATGCAGACATTCTGTTTTTCGCAACACCCAAATCGACGTGGGTACTTCACCCGACTGAAAACCGCACTGCATCGGATGAAAAACCACACTGCCCGGCGGCCCGGGGGTTGGCGGCGTCCTCGTCTAGCCGACGAGCTGGTTATGGTCGGGCGGGCAGCGCGTCGTGGCTGCTGCGTGAAGAGGTACTTTGTCGCTTTTTGGTAGATGCCCCCATATGATTTTGCTTCAGGATCCAGCCCTTTCAATTTGATTCTATTTTATGGGAGCTATGATTGATTCTCACTACAACTTCACCATCGATTGCTTTATTATGTGTAACACCCCGAATGTAACTTTCCCAGTTTGTACTCCAACTCTTGCGTTTCCGGCGATAAGTTAATTTATTTTCTCGGGTTCGGTTTTTTTCTCCGTGTGTTGTTTTCGTTGTCATGCATCTCATATCATGTCATCATGTGCATTGCATTTGCATACGTGTTCGTCTCATGCATTCGAGCATT
>NW_024114887.1:0-10181 GCF_003073215.2 Triticum urartu | reverse complement strand
TCGGCCCGCCGCCACGCTTCGGTGCCGTGCGTCGCGAGCAGAACCTTCCCAGTCCATCCAGCGCCACCGTTCGACTCCCCTTGACCTTGTAGAACCACCCCACCTCTCAAACCCGGTCGGGGGCCACCATAGCCCAAGCCCCCATTTGTCCCGAATCCACCGTCCGCCGCAGAGCTCGCCGCCGACGACTCCCTTCGTCCCCGCCAGCCCTTCAACCACTGGGAGGACCGCCCTGGACTGGCGGATCCATCCCTGCCCTTGGGATCCCGTGGGGTGCCACCGTTCGTCGACGGCGATCGCCGGAGCCCCGCCTCTGCTCAGCCAGAGGAGGAAGGAGGCGCGGGCGACTGGTCAAACCTGACTAGTGGGCCCAAGGGACCCACTGTCAGCGACACAGCGACGGCCCGCGCTGGCTCAAGTGGAAGTGTATTCCCCCGAATACGTCTTCACTAAGAGGAAAGCGTAAGCTCCCCAAAACGTTTTCTTTTTCTGATTTTTATTAAAAACAGATTTTTACTAAACTTTGGCTGGCTATAACTTTTTAAATATAAGTCCAATTGATTTGATTCTTTTTCTGTTGTTTCTCAAATTCTGTCTAGTTTATTTTCATATTGATTTGAAAATTTTCCAAACAACTTTTTTGTACTGTTTTGAAACTATGTGTTAATTTGAAATTTTCTTAAATAGGATTTCTGGAGAAAGAAGGCAACTTTCAAAAAGTGCACCACACTTGCATACTCTTGAAGGCAAGCATTCTGAACCCTGGCATAATATTGTTGTGTGTTGTTTGATGCGGTTACAACACCACCTTAACTCGGAGTATTCGTTATTTTATGTGATGATATGATCATACTCATGAGTGCATATTGATGATTCCGTGCTGTTGGAATTTGATATGGTTGTGATAGTAATCACCCTCATATGCCTTTCATGCCTACCGGAACGAATCCGGGAAAGTCTCTGTCTGGGGTAGACACGAGCTTGTCTCTAATCCTTCGTCGAGACGGTTATGTCTGGTAGCGCAGAAGGAGGTATGATGAGTGGTGATTCTGTCTGATTGGTGTGAAATATATTCCTTATGCTTATCATGTAGGAAATGATTTAACCTCCTGACTCGACCATAGATCGAGCCTTGTTCCAGTAACCCCCATACTTGTTTCGTACTACCACTTGTCCTTGCCATAGGTAGGGTACGGTTCAGTAAGTTGTCAACCCCTTCCTAGCACACACCGTACAGAGAGGCCATGGTGGAAGATATCGGCTGCATCCGGTAGGCATGCCACCTGGTCCGGGGCCATGGGTGTTTCCGGTTGGAGCCGAGGGGGTAGCTCCCCTAGTTTGCGCGCGTTATAAATTTTGTGATCCCATGCTAATCGAGGTTGTAGCCTCCCCACTTAGAGTTTTGCTTAACGGGTGTCGTGGGTGATTCCAGACACCGGTAAGTTAGGCTGGTGTGTGTGGTCAGGTGTGTTTTCAAGTAAAAGACCGTAGACGGAATTAGTCCCGATGGACTAAAGGAATCCGTTACTCGTGGGTAAAGAGTACACCCTCTGTAGAGATTATATCTATCCGAATAGCCGTGTCCATGGTTAAGGACTACAGTCTGGGACGGGTCAAGTGTCGGTTTTAGTGTCGGTCTTCGGAGGAAAAACTGCTAAACCAGAACATGGATCATGACCTGTGACTTATGATGATTATGATTACTATTATTATGGACTAACCATTTACATTATTTGAATTATTGAGTATCCCTGGGACGGTTCTACCTCCTGGATATTCACTGTGACTACTCTCATATAAGCCCTTTATGTGGTATCGAGGAGATGCCCGACTGTGGCATGCTTATTATTCATTTACTTTATAAGCCCTTTATGTGGTGTCGCACAAACGCCCGACTGTGGCATGTTTGCTACTTATTTCCTTTATAAGCCCTTTATGTGACGTCGCTCAGACGCCCGACTGAGGCATGCTTTATGTTATTATCCTTTCGAGGCGTCGCTTCAGACACCCGATCGGTGCATTCTATTTCTACTCCCTTATTACATATTCATGTTGTGTATGAATAACCTGCTTGCGTGCATTATGGATTCTTATTTTGCGACTGGCGTTGTGATCATGAAATATTTCAGGGCATGATTATCAATTGTTATATATTATACCTGTGTTCATAATGTTTGCGAGTACATTCAAAGTACTCACTGGCTTGTCCTTGGCTATTGTCTTGGCCAAATTTCTTGCATGGAGAGGAGCGTTGCGATGACAACCCCGGAACCTACGCAATGGTGATAGTAGCCTCGCGAAGATAGGAGTTATCCAGGTCAGTTGTTCCTATGGGAAATGGAGTCCCATAGACGCTGATGTACCACAAACCGCTTCCGCCATCAACCACTAGAAACCATTTGTTGTACTCATAGGCCAGAATGGTCTTGTACTACACATTTTGTATTTTGCTTGGAGTTTCTGTATCAAGTTGGTGTCTCATCAGCTAACAGTAATCCTGGGGCTGGTGAGCACAAGGGCCATTTCCTGGGAAATTAATATCCCGAAACCCGGTCCTCACAAAATAAGTTCAAAAACAAATAATGTAAAAAGTTCAAACACATCTTAATTGTAAGAACTAAAAAAATAGAAATACATATATCTTTTGGAAAATTAAATGTAGAAAATTGTAAATAAAAATTTCAGAAGAAAAATTATAAAAAGTTCAACTACTACAATTCATAAGGTTCAAGTAAAAAAAATACTGTGCAGCAAAGATAAAAATCTTTTAATTGTAAAAAATACTAGAAATATCATTATTTAACTGTAAAAAATGTGATCCGAAATTCATCTAAAAAGTAAGAAAAATTTTATACAACAAACAAATTTTATTGGTAGTTGACAACCTAAAATAGTTCAGTACTATCATTAACAGAATGTAAGTTCAGCAATCTCGAACCCAAAAAAAGGGGTTCTGCAAACATCACCAGCGTATAGTTCCTTCTACGAGCTATGTACATGAAAGTATACCAGTCAAAACAAAGGATGCCCATCAGTTCAACTATATAATTGTTCCAGTACTAATATAAAGATTATATAAATAAAGCAGTTATACTTGAGCAAAACAGATAGGAAAAGCATTACATAAGCTGTTCCAAACCATCTGATAATACAATAGAATTCAATCATCTCACATGCAGAAGTTTTAAAGAAAAAATACTGCAACATAATCAACCACGCACAGATCTCACAAACCGGCGTCATCTGCCACATTTAAACCTACAACACATAAATTTTGAATGTCAGAGAGTCATCTTCCCTGGAGAACATAACCATAACCACATCACCATCCTCAAATCCAGACTCTGCGACAAACTCCTTCCACCCAGTAGTAAGGTTGATGCAACCATCAAAGTCGATGTGGTAGGCAACTTCCATCAACTGATACCCATTTTTGTCTGAAGTCTCCATCTTCAGAACACCGGAACTAGGAGCAACAATCCTGATCCTGGGTGACATTTTCTGCAAATGGGCATGGGAGTACAAAACAAAAGTGAACATCTGACATAACTGAATTTTTACACAGATATATGAACGGTTTGCATAATAAACTGAAAAGAAAAATCTGAACCAAAACAATAACACATAACTGACTAGTCATGTGAACTGACTAAACTGAAGAAATATACATATCAACACACCTACAGTAAAAACATCTGACAAAAAATAGATCAATGATTATACAAAAATGGATAAAAAACTGTTTAGTAATGAACAAATACAAACATAAATCCCTACTATTAAATCCTAACAAAACCAAATAAAAAATATAGACAAACTATTCATAACACTAAACTATAGATCCAGTCCATGGTATTCAAAAAGAGACCTACAAAAAAGTAGAAAACAAAACAAATAGAAACACATACCCATGATTCCTTCAAGTCACCAACCGTCAGGCGACAAACATATGGCACACGAAACCCATGGTTGCAGTACAGCAGACAAGAAAGTTGCCCATGGCGCTGAGTCTGGGTGAGCTCCAAACCAGTTTCGTACACACAGCCTTCAGCTATGGACGCCATCTTGCCAGGCATCCACATGACCAGTCCTCCATGGAAAACACAAGAACAGGGAAGAAAACAACAGAGATAAGAGAGAGGAACCTAGATCTGACAATGGAAGAAGGAAGAAAATGGATGGGGAGACTGAGCCACACACCACACATAGATGGATGGAATTTATAGCCAGGGAGACTCGTGGATTATAAAAATAATAAATGGGCAGGTGGGAAGCCAGCTGGTAGAAAATAATTATTATACAAGCCATGCAACTTTTGACCATAAATTAGTTCAACTTAAGATAAAAAAGCAGTTCAAAAACTGCACATGTCAAAACATATGCAGATAAAACAACACATTCAGAGGGGAGACAGTTGAATTCATTTATTCATTCAAAAATCTGCTCCCTCACAACACAAATCTTAAAAACAAAACATTCACTACTTCAGTCATAACGATCAAAGAAACGACACCATTTAGCCCTGGTGGATGGATGTGGAGCCGTGGCTGCTCTCGCCCTAGCCCAACTGATGATCTGAACATGGTTCCTTCCCTTTCCCTCTGGGAAAAGAAGCTCCAGTTCATTGGAGTTGCAAGTATCCAACACCTCGCGCGCAAGGCGTCTGTTGAACTCTGCATCCACTTCCTCCTCGGCAGCAAGTCGTGCCATCTGCCTGCACCTGCGCCTCCTCCTCCTCTGCTCCGCTGCTGCAGCCCTCGCATCGACAGCTTCCCCCTCCTCCTCTATGACCTCTCCTAGCTCAGGATCCATCTGGCTTTTCTTTTGGTTGCAGTTGGTGAAACGAAAGTGACAGAGGGCTCGGGCTTTATACTCAAAGTGCAGAGGTGAAAGTGCTAGTTATCGACTAGAGGGGGGGTGAATAGGCGATTTTTTATGAAAGTCTTCAAAAGATGGAAGTTTCGAAGACAAACGATAGAAACACGTCTATTACCATGCAATGGAAGGTAGACTACACTAAGCAAGCCATAGTCAAGTATTCAATGAGATTAAAGCACAAAGACTAATAGCAGCTAGGCAGTATAGATCAGGATGGAAGATAGTATGAAGCCAAACAGAACAAGCAGTCACACAGTGAAGACAAATAGATAATGCAAAAAGGCAATGACTTCACAAGGACCAATCTGCAAATAAAGAGATGGGAAGAATGGAACCAGTGACTCGTTGAAGACAATGATTTGTTGGACCAGTTCCAGTTGCTGTGGCAACTGTACGTCTTGTTAGGGAGGCTGAGATTCAACTCAGAAGACTACGTCTTCACCTTATTCCCCTTGAGCTAAGGACACCCAGTCCTCGCCCAATCACTCTGGTAAGTCTTCAAGGTAGACTTCCAAACCTTCACAGACTTCGTTCACCGGTGATCCACAATGACTCTTGGATGCTCAGAACGCGACGCCTAACCGGCCGGAGGATTCACAGTCCCCAAGTGTAATAAGTCTTCAGATCACACAGACAGGAAGACTTCAGTGATGCCTAACACTCTTTGGCTCTGGGTGTTTTGGGCTTTGTCCATGCAAGGAATTCTCTCTCAAAGGCTTCAAGGTGGGTTGCTCTCAAACGACAAAAGCCGTACACTAACTCTGAGCAGCCAACTGTTTATGGTTGTAGGGGGTGGGGTATTTATAGCCACTAGGCAACCCGACCTGATTTGTCCGAAATGACCCTGGGTTAGTAAGGAACTGACACATGTTCCAATAGTCAGATTTCAAACACACACGACAACTTTACTTGGGCTACAAGCAAAGCTGACTTATCCAGCTCTGCATAAGATTTGCTCTCATTGTCTTCACTCGAAGACATAGGATTTTGGTTAAGCATCACTTTAGTCATTCTGACTGCTTCACTTGGACCCCACTTAACAGTACGGTGGTTCCTATGACTCAACAAAGAAGAAAAAGAACGACGAAACAACTAAGTCTTCGCGCTCCATAGTCTTCACGCGATGTCTTCTCTTGTCATAGTCTTCAATGTGAAGGTCTTCACATACCACCTTTGACTTCAATGTCTTCATACATTTTTAGGGGTCATCTTTGGTAGGAAAACCGAATCAATGAGGGACTTCTACTTGTGTTATCCTGCAATTCTCACAAACACATTAGTCCCTTAACCAGGTTTGTCGTAAATACTCCAAAACCAACTACGGGTGGCACTAGATGCACTTACAAGAGGGTATGGGGTAGGCAGCCAGTTCCGATGTCAACGCACAGTAAGACAAGTTTGACACGCAGCAGTCCAACTACACATACGGCAGCAATTGAAACAAACACTGAAAAACACGCAACTTAATTACACAGTTTGACCACATGACAAGAAAAATCAGAGCCTACAGTTAGCCGCCATACACCACCTCCGCCAACGACTAAATAACATGGGAATCCAGGGTAGAAACAACTCAGAAGAAGCAAAATTGACAACACAAATCTTTTCATACAATCCTCATATCTCTCCCTGCAACACCAATTCGAAAGTAAAACAACAAAAAAAGAAGAACACATTTACATGGCGGATGTGGAAAACGACCAAGAACACCAAAACTTGTAATCAGAAATTACAAATGAAATTAATATCCAAAAACTCTAACATACCGATAATTCTCACATCCAAAACAACAAACAACACGTAAATTGAGGCCTACGAACACCACTGTAAACACCAATGCCTAGAACACGTCCGCCGCCAAATACCCACGCTGTCACCTCCGGTGACTACAAATTGCAAAACACGATCAGGTGAGCGCGCGCACGTGCGGAACCCCTTACATGTCTCCTCTAGCAACGAATAGCCCGCAGCATCGCGCCAGAGAACGCCCGGAAGCTCCACGTTGCATCCCCTGTTTTCGCCCGTCGTACACGCAGGAAGATCAGTTCAAGAGGAAAACCACATCAGTTCAAGAAGGGTAACAGAATAATATTCTATTATGCGTAACAGAATAGCCCAGATATATATATATATTGGCATATGATTTCTTATGCTAAAGTAACAATCTATTCACAATGTCAAGTATGAATCAGAAACTTCATTGAAAGCAAGCAAACTATAATCTCAGTCATTGAAGCAATTGCAATTTATCATAACATCAGAAAGAGTCAATATAAGAGCTTTTCAACAAGTCCACATACTCAACTATCATTTAGTATTCCACAATTGCTAACACTCATGCAATACTTATGGGTATGAAGTCTTAATCGGGCACAGAGAAAGATAGGGGCTTATTGTTTTGCCTCCCAACCTTTTACCTCTAAGGTAATGTCAACAATAATAGTTTATGAAAACCCACATCCAATTAGCTATATATATCAGGATCTTTCCAACACACGGTGCTTGCCAAAGGATAAAGTGTAAAAAGGAAAGGTGAAAATCACCATGACTCTTGCATAAGGTGTAAGACAAAAATAAAAGATAGGCCCTTCGCAGAGGGAAGCAGAGGTTATCATGTGCTTTTTATGGTTGGATGCACAAAACCTTAATGCAAAAGAACATCACTTTATATTGCCACTTGTGATAGGGACCTTTATTATGCAGTCCGTCGCTTTAATTTCTTCCATATCACAAGATCGTATAAAGCTTATTTTCTCCACACTAATAGATCATACATATTTAGAGAGAAATTTTTATTGCTTGCAACAATGACAACTTACTTGAAGGATCTTATTCAATCCATAGGTAGATATGATGGACTCTCATGGCAAAACTGGGTTTAAGGATATTTGGAAGCGCAAGTAGTATCTCTACTTGGTGCAAAGGATTTGGCTAGCATGAGGGGGAAAGGCAAGCTCAACATGTTGGATGATCCATGACTTTATATTGCCACTTGTGATAGGGACCTTTATTAGGCAGTCCATCGCTTTAATTTCTTCCATATCACAAGATCGTATAAAGCTTATTTTCTCCACACTAATAGATCATACATATTTAGAGAGAAATTTTTATTACTTGCAACAATGACAACTTACTTGAATGATCTTATTCAATCCATAGGTAGATATGATGGACTCTCATGGCAAAACTGGGTTTAAGGATATTTGGAAGCACAAGTAGTATCTCTACTTGGTGCAAAGGATTTGGCTAGCATGAGGGGGAAAGGCAAGCTCAACATGTTGGATGATCCATGACAATATAATTTATTTCGGATATAAGAAAACATAACCCATTACGTTGTCTTCCTTTTCCAACATCAACCTTTTAGCATGTCATATTTTAATGAGTGCTCACAATCATAAAAGATGTCCAAGATAGTATATTTATATGTGAAAACCTCTCTTTCTTTATTACTTCATATTAATTGCAACGATGACCAAAACTATGTTTGTCAACTCTCAAGAACTTTTATTCATCATACTCTTTATATGTGAAGTCATTACTCTCCATAAGATCAATATGATCTCTTTATTTCTTTTTATTCTTTCTTTTTTTATTCCCTCAATATCATAGCAAGATAACCAATCCTTTGATTGAAAACTAATCTTTATTATATATAGCTCACGGACTCGATTACATAGATAAGGATCAACATAAAACTCAAAGCTAGATCATACTAAACTTTATTCTACTATATCAATATATAATCAAAAGGATCGAACTAAGAAAAATGGTGAAGATAGAAGTGTGATGGTGATACGATATCGGGGCACTCCCACAAGCTTGGCAGTTGCCAAGGGGAGTGCCCATACCCGATACTCAGTTCTCCTTTGGTGGTGATGGAGTTGTTGATGATGTAGGATTGTCGTCCATCTTCCAACGCATAGGATCACCATCATAGAAGGATGATCGAATCTCCGAGATCCTCAAATATGCAGCCAAACTCATCCTCTTGAATCGATATTCATACTCACAGTTTTGGTTTTGCAGGTCATAGATCTGGGCTTGGAGGTGCTCGATTTTCTCGTGAAGCTTGAAGATGGTATCCCTAATGTTCTTGGCATCCAGCATGTGGTTTTTGGTGAACTCCGTGGTCATCATGTGGTTGGCGCCGAGTCCGCGCTCCACCATCCCCTGGCACTTGAAAACTTGTTGCTCCATTGCTTCCGGTCCTCCTTGGTCCCTCAACATCGCGGATGTGCAGCACCCCCTCACGCAACTCAATGGTTTGCGGGTGTTGCAGCACCTCCGCGAGGTAGGGGTTGATGACCCTCTCGATAAACTTGTCCTTGGGGGCGCTTGAAGACGTCATGGTGATCTAGATCTTTCAGGAAAACAGCTCGAAACAAAAGTAGAGGATTTTGTCGTGGTATCGTGGTCAAAAACTTCGGGAGATTATATAATGATTTTTTATTGACCAAAGGAAGTATCGTGCAAGAAAACGGAGTCCAGAGGGCACACGAGGTGCCCACGAGGCAGGGGCGCGCCCAGGGGGTAGGGCGCGCCCTCCACCCTCATGGATGCCTCGTGTCCCTTTCAGACTACTTCTTATTTTCCTATTTTTTAAAATATTCCAAAACGGAGAAAACCTGCTATTAGAACTGTTTTGCAGTCGGTTTACTTACCGTACCACATACCTATTCCTTTTCGGAGTCTGAAACGTTCTGGAAAGTGTCCCTTATATACTCCTCCGGGGTTACGGTATCAACAACATTACATTCAACATTTATGGGATTACCTGAGATATAGTGTTTGATTCTTTGACCGTTCACTACCCTCGGATTTTTGCCTTCGAAGTTGTTGATTTTTATGGCACCGGAACAATAGACCTCCTCGATAACGTAAGGACCTTCCCATTTAGAGAGGAGTTTTGCTGCAAAAAATCATAAACGTGAGCTGTATAACAAGACATAATCACATACATTAAACTCACATTTTTGTATCCTTTTATCATGCCATCTTTTAAATTTTTCTTTAAATAGTTTGGCATTTTCATAGGCCTGGGTTCTCCACTCATCAAGTGAGCTAATGTCAAATAGTCTCTTCTCACCGGCAAGTTTGAAATCATAATTGAGCTCTTTAATGGCCTAATATGCCTTATGTTCTAGTTCAAGAGGTAAGTGACATGATTTTCCATAAACCATTTATATGGAGACATACCCATAGGATTTTTTATGCAGTTCTATAGGCCCATAATGCATCATCAAGTTTCTTGGACCAATTATTTCTAGATCTATTAATAGTCTTTTGCAAAATTAATTTAA
>NW_024114886.1:0-7255 GCF_003073215.2 Triticum urartu | reverse complement strand
GAGGGGCGCGCGGCGGTGTGGAAGGAAGAGGGCGGCGCAAGAGATTGAGGCGCCCATCTTCCCTGCAACGCCTGCTCCGATGTTGACCGATGCGGCTCATGAGCCGGCTATCACGGCGTTCGAGAGTTCCGTGCCGGTGATTGCACAGCCACCTCCGGTGCCGGCAGCGCCATTGCCTCCTTATCCAGTGACAGCCAATGGCCCCACTGAAGCTGATGTCCGGAGCATCCTGTCACCGCTGCTCAAGGAGCTCATCAGCTCGGTTGCTGTTCCTGGGCAGACCGGACTAGGATTGGGCTTGGGCATGGAATTCGGGGGTGCTGATATTCTTGGCGCTGGTCTTGGGGTGGCTGGACTGAGCCCTCGGGCGCCCGGTGATGAGAAGTGGAGGCAGCAGCAGATCCTTGAGCTGGAGGTCTACCTCAAGAGGCTCGAGCTTGTCCGGGAGCAGGTCATGACGGCGCTACAAGAACTCAGGTCATTAGGAAGCTGATTACCTCATATGTGTGCTGTAAAACTCTCCGATTCGGAGGTAACATTTTTCTCTAAAGAGTAGTGAGTACTCCTTGTTTACTGTCAATGCGGCATTGGAAAAGGCATACATACAGAGTTCGTGGTGTGCTTCTCATTTATAGGCTCGGCCACTTGGGGTCGCTTAGTTGCATGTAGTAGTCATCATCATAAGGTTAGAGATGAACTTTGATCTGTAGATGGGATGATGATCAAAGTTTGTCATCCCTTGTAGCTCACTTTATTCTCTGATGCGGTCAGTCGTATAATTCGATAAATGCAGTGTAGGGTTTTGAATCTGGAGATTTGTAATGACCAAAGAATGAGAAGAGAGATGAAATTGAAAACAGTATGATCCTTCAAACTCATGTGATTTCGTTTTACCAGTGCATCCATCTTCTGTGGTAGTTCTCCTGTCATCCAGTTTGGGTCAATTCTGTCTGGATTAAGCCGTCTGCACACTGCACACTGCCTTATTTCAGCTCATTTTATTTTAAATAAGTTCCTTTTGATTTGCCCTTTCGCATAGGCGGAGTGAACTTTGAACCACCAATATAAATTCATAAGGTAACCATCAGTATCTACAAATAGAAATGCTGGCCGACATGAGCTTTTATTATACTTATACACTAGTAGTATATAGGCAGACTGAAGCATCAAACCGGAAGTAAGCCGTCGTGTCACAGAGGAAAAGGAATCATCACTGTACGAAAAGAGAACTCCAACGACACGGCCATACACACTCCTGCAGGACGACGATGACGAATCCACGGCTTACTGGATGCCGCATTCTCCTCCGCCTCCGCGTGACTGCTCCTCATAGCAGGCGTATCCCAGTGGCGGCGCCGGCGGCGCGCGCACGCCGTAGCCGTGGTAGCCATTGCTGTAGTAGTGGCAGCTGGGCAGGCCGCAGGGGCTGGAGTGGCAGCCCGGCGTGCAGCGGTACCCATAGCCGTACGACGGCGTCCCCTTGTTGCAGTCGTCGCAGCACGGCTCCTTGCAAGCCTTCTCGCACTTCTCTTCGCAGGCCTTCTCGTACTTCTCCTTCCAGGCCTTCTCGCAGGCCTCCTGGCAGGGGGTCTTCTTCTCCTTCGGCTTGTCGTCGTCCACGCTGACGACGGTCGCGGCGAAGCACGACTTCCTGAGCTTCTGCACGACGCGCACCGGGTCGACGGTGCCGACCACCGTCAGCGTGCACTTGTCCTGGTCAATGTCCATGGACTTGATCCCTGGAAATTTCATACATTTGGTAAAGAAGAAGATAGTGTGGGTTGGAACTTGGAAGGAAGATAGGTACCCTCGAGCTTGGCAACAATTGACATGATCTTGCTCTTGCACTTCTCGCCGATGAGATCAGCTCTGATCACGATCTTCTGCAGGTCATTCATTCACAAGTGAAAACACAAGCATTTAGTACAAAGTGTACACCTTTAGACATGTAAGCAAAACGGAAGAACATGGTCACTAATTACCTTGGACATTGTGATTTGTGAGCTAGCCGTGAACTTGGGGTGGGCGCAGTCTCGTCTGTGTGCAGAGAAAGACGCTTCCTGGAGTTGAAGTTGTGATGCAGAGCCTGTCTGCTTCCAGGCCGTTTATATAAGGTGGCAGTCAACTCTGCAACAAACATGTTGGCTGGACCGGGGCTTGGTCATACTCCTACGTAGGAGCACAGTCCTACTACTACTTGCGTTTAAGCTAATAATACAAGTATAACGAACTCCTTTCTTATTGCAAGATGTTGCAATTTGGAGTTAAACCGCGGTTCCTAGAACGCACTGCCTTTTGTTTCTTTGTGCTTCATCCGTACACTGGAAAGTGTCAAAGTCACTGGTTTAACAAGTCCCAACACGTTTGCGTTTCAATCATCACAAAGATGGGCAGGCATTCCGTGTATGTAGCCGGAGAAATCAGGGGACGATGCTGCAACTTGTGTGCAGTGGCAACGATGAGAATCAATCAAATCAACTCATATGCCAGTGCACCATTGGCCAGGACTTGGTCATGCGAATAGTTGTGCTTCTACTGGTTGAAAGATTGTTTTCTTAATATGGTTGTTGCACCATAGTTCCCGGTTCTAGTTTTGGTCCTTGTTACTCTGCACCAAACCTTGGATAAGTTCATAAGTGCATAACTAGCAAGAAAAACTTAAGGGCCTATTGAGTGTGGAGGATTTTCATAGGAAACACATAGGAACAAGGATCCCGAAGGAAAATTTCCTATAGATGCGTTCGGTTTGTAGGAAATGTGTATAGGAATTTCGTAGGAATATTATTCATTTCCTGTGTTTTTGGAGGAAATTACACATCCACTCAAAGCTCATTTTACGCGTAGGAACGAGGCGAGCCAATTCCTTAGGGTGGCAAGTACCATCCTATAAAATTCCTATACTAGTCCTAATTCCTACGTTATGAAATCCTCCAAACCGAATGACCCCTAAGGGTTTTTATCACTTTTGTCACTAGTTATGCCACACTATTCACTTTTGCCATTAAAATGTTTCACTGCTAAAAAATGCCCCTGGCTCCAATTCCTTAGGGTGGCAAGTACCATCCTATAAAATTCCTATACTAGTCCTAATTCCTACGTTATGAAATCCTTCAAACCGAATGACCCCTAAGGGTTTTTATCACTTTTGTCACTAGTTATGCCATACTATTCACTTTTGCCATTAAAATGTTTCACTGCTAAAAAATGCCCCTGGCTCCAATTCCTTAGGGTGGCAAGTACCATTCTATAAAATTCCTATACTAGTCCTAATTCCTATGTTATGAAATCCTCCAAACCGAATGACCCCTAAGGGTTTTTATCACTTTTGTCACTAGTTATGCCATACTATTCACTTTTGCCATTAAAATGTTTCACTGCTAAAAAATGCCATTGTTTCGTTAGAGCCACACTCAAAAATGTCATTTTCTCACGTTACCGTTAGTCAATGGCTCGTTAACCGCGCTAGATGACCGAAATGCCCCTGGCTCCATTTCGAACCCCGGATGTAAAAAATAGGCAGTAGAGGGGTTCGAACCCCAGGCCTCTAGGAGGCGCTCGCACGGGCTAGCCACTACACCCAAGGTCATCAGTTAATTTATGAATGGAGATATGGTACATATCCTTACGTGACATCTTGGCATAGCTATTAAAAAACCAAGTAAACTCGAGTTGTACATGCAACAGCAGCAACAAATGGTTCTCCAAATTTCTCTGAAAAATAAATTTACCATGACACATGTACATAAGGTTGAAAACATCCAACACACAAGCAAACATAATGTTCATTTCCTGGATTTTCAGCACACAAAGTGTCTCAGGTTCACAAACATACATTAAGGCCGAATAACATCCACTTGCTAGTTTGAAGTAAAAGGTCCAAATTCAACATAAGGTTCAAAATAAACAGGTCCAGGTTCACAATCTTATAAGGTCACAATCACACAAATGTTCACATGTGCAGCCTCTTTTTGCTTCTTGTGTTTTGGGCAGGGTTGTCTGGCGATTTGTGTGCAACTCGGGTATGCATGGGAGATGCAACAGATCCACTTGTGGAACCTTCAGTTCTGGTTGAATGTTCATCTTCCTTGTTCTTCCTTTTATTGGTGTTCTTCTCTGTTTTCTTCTTCACACTTTTCCTTGAGCTGTATAGAAGTTGGTCATGTTGCAAAAAAATGGAAATATAAAGCATCAATTTTGTACAGAACATAGTCATAGCTTACATGTATTCAAATTATTTAGGAAGTGAAAAGTAAAATTAGTCTTTGACGACTCAGATTATAAGACAGAATGTTGAAAATGCATGAATGTAGCAATGTAGCCATGGATGTTGAAATATAGAAAGCACGGGTTTTGGAGTTACCCCGCAGAACTTGGAACCACGGATGGCTGAAGGTCGCCTTCTCCAGCCACAAAAGGGGCATCTCCAGCATGTAGGTCAGCCTTATTTTCTCCAAATGCCGGGTCAACTGGATTTTTGCAAATTCTCGCTATGTGGCCGAAGCCTCCGCAACGCTTGCACTTCCTTCCTAGGGCCAAGGCCAGCACCTTCAGCACTAGATTTGATTCTAGTATTCCACAGTCGTCCTTTTGGCCTCCTCAACACTGGAGCTTGTAGTTTGAAGCCAGGGTCAACAATGCCCCATTGTTGCTTGCCTACCATTGCAGGTATGTTGTCTGCATACGCAACCTTGTATTTTGCAACGGAGTAGAACTCATGTACATAAGGTTCAATTTCTGATACCGGACCTCTTAGTGAAGTAATGAAATATAGAGCATGGATACATGGCAAACCCTTGACTTGCCATTGCCTGCAGCTACATGTTTCCTTGGCTATGTCAACAGGGTACCTCCATTCCCTATTTTCTTTGTCGACTGCAGTAATTTCTGCCTCGACATCACTGCGTCTAACTACCTTCATCTTCAGTCCTGGAAAGAACACCAAATATTAAACATTTAATTTAGTTCGTTATGACATTAGTCGGTTGAAAGAGCAGAAGATGTTTGTTTACCTTTGGATTTGGCATGTAGTGCCTTTATCACACTTGGTATTATGAGATGGCCAAGCCATTTTTCTAATGCTATCCTCATCCACAAATCAAACTTCTCCATTATCATTTGCCTAATCTTGTCCAACATGTCAACAATAAGAAGAGCCTTTAATTTTCCTGACTTTGCTATTAAATAACTCTGCGAGGTTGTTATTGACATAGTCAACCTTGAAGATTTCATTGAACTTGCTTCTATACCATATTTTTGTGTGGTGTTCAGCCATATATTTTTGAACACTCTTCTTAGCAAGGATCTGCTTCATATGCCAATTGTGCTTCCTAGAACTGTAAGTGAAGCTTGCTGGCCAAAGGTTATCATCAAAGACCTTGCGCTTGAATTTTTTTTCCAAAATTTGCAACAAGATGCCTCATACACTCCCTATGTTCCATTCCAGGCCACACTTGTTCTATTGCTGTCTCTAAACCTTTACAAGCGTCGGTGTGTATGACTAGTCCTTCAGGATGCCCAATAAGATTACATAGATTTTGAAGAAACCAAGCCGAACTATCTGATGATTCTATCTCTATCACCCCGTAGGTGTGACGCCCGGATAATTAAGCTACAGTGAAACTCCGCTAATGAAAAGTCTGCAACATGAATGTAGCAGCCCGAAACGGGTCAGCACATGGAATATGCTGGCAATGTAACACATAGAGAGCAATGAAGGAATAAGACTATACTATATGCATATTTGGCTGGTGGAAAGCTCTATGGTTACAGTTTTGCATAAAACCAATTTTTCCTTACTTCAAAGGAATAAATTTTATTTAACTATCATGGTAGTTTCTAAACATTGAGAATGGTTGACAACATTCTCAATCCCATTTTAACATCATCATTAAACAAAACCCAACAAAATTAATTTTAGAGTAACATGATGAGATTCACATGATAATCCAGGTAATAGATACTCAAGTTGTCCATAACCGGGGACACAGCTAACCATGATTAGTTTATACACCCTGTAGAGGTTTGCGCGCTTTTCCCCACAAGACTCGATCGCCTCCGTTTGATTTCTCGCACTACATGGTGTTTGAGAAACGGATGACCGAGACATGGTCTTTCAGAAGCGCTAGCACCTTACGATCGGGTAGACCATTACACCTACTTTCCCCTAGATCTGCTAGTCTGCCACTGTAAGAGTTCACGCGACTTAGTCAACTATGCTAGAGCCCATAGTAGCTTGTGGCTGCACACAGAAGTTTCTAGCATGAATAATCTCATGATCCCTTTGAGCCTGGGTGGCGGTCCAGAAGAAAACATGCAATCACTGGAATACCCAGGTGCCTCAATCCACCCAGATGTGTATTTAAGTTGAGACCTTAGATAAACCATTAATTTAACAATCTCACATCTGTCATGGATACATTCACCCAATCCACGTCTACTAGCATAGCATAGCATAATAAGCAACGTAGAAGTAACTCCCCAAAGGTTTGATAATAAACAGGTAATAGGTACTACCTCAACTACTTCCCAAACCCACAATTTAATTAGATCCTAATCATGCAATGGGTGAGGATTGATCTAATGCAATAAAACTGGGTAGTAGGAGGTATGATCAAAGTGTTACTTGCCTTGCTGATGATCCGGGAAACCTAGCGATTCGAAGTAGCAAGCAGCGCACTCCGGGTACTCTATCGCAAACAAACAAGCATACGATAAGTACTCAACTAATCAACAGGTAAAACTCAAATAAGAGATCTAACCAGAAAGTTCAACTTAAGAACTCCGGTTGGCAAAAAGAATCAAAACGAATGAAGCAACGAAAGACAAACGGCAAAAGAAACAGGCTTCATTTACTATTCTGGATCTAGGGCAATTTTTACATATGCAAATAATTGTTTGAGTTGGTTAAACGAAAATAGGGTTTCAAGATGAAACTCCAGGCGCTTGAATCGCCTGATTCCGATAAACGAGCGAAAAGTTATACTAGAACGAAAAACGGATTAGGAATCGCGATCAGAAAAATCGCGGATTTAATCCGAGAAAAAGAAAAACGACGAACAGATTAACGAACGGACGTTCGTTAACTGGATCTGAATGATGAACGTGTTCGTTAAAACGAACGGACGAGCGAACGCTCGCTAAATAAATAAACCAGAAAACCGATCTATTTAAAAAAACGAAACAAAAAAAACGAACAAAACCGACGGAAAACCGATCGGTTTTTCGAGAAAAACTGGCGGCGGCGAGGTCAACCTCC
>NW_024114885.1:0-9268 GCF_003073215.2 Triticum urartu | reverse complement strand
CCCCAAACCCGCCTGCAGGCGCCGACGCCCAGGACTTGCCCATTGCCGGCGATGTGGAGGGAGATGGTCGGGGAGAGGGAAGGAGGAGGAGAAGGATGCAATGTGGTCGGCGTCGGAGTGCGGTTTATATAGCCGCGTCTACGCTCTGCGAAGGATCGATTCCTCGGGAACCTGCATCCGCATTGAAGTGGCTGCTCCCGAGAGGTCGGTTCAGTCAGCGGCGCCCTTCCTCGCTCCGGTCACATCACGACATCAATGCCGGTCGCTGCATGCTCTGGACCGACATGAATGCGGCGCGGTAAGCGACGCGCGCATTGGAAGGAAAGCGTTGGGTGGGTGCGGCGTTTTTGGTGGGTCAGGGTGGTCAGAAGCGGGCGTGAGAGTGCTCCGGACTCCTGCAAAGCCCCCCACGTTTGTCTCTTGTTTGCGGAAGAAAACGTGTCTGGACCGTACCATGGACCGATACATGACCTCGTTGGATGGCTTCCCTTGTTCGGACAACGCGGCCCGTGCATGCGGGACGTTTGCGAGTCGGCGTTGCAGATGCCCTAACTACATAGTGAATATGAAACTTTAACTCCTATAAAACCACTATCAAAACTTAATTCTTCAAATAAAAAAAAGTGAACTCTTAAAAAATCAAGCAAGACGATGGATTCTAACAGATCCCTAATAAAAGTTTGATTGCTAATTTGCACCTATTTTGTTTGGCAAAAGGGACCCAAAACTATTTTAAAAGTTTATCGGAATTACAAAGTTGTCTCAAACATAATAGATATTATATCAAAGTCCTGAAGCACCGAGCGACCACCACCGCCGCCGGAACATGCCAGTGATGCGCCATTATCGTGCCCCCCTTATCAGAGCCGGCCTGACCTTTTCTAAAAGTCTTCATGCACATGCCTCTAAGCACCAGCGCATTGAATCCGCCATCACCATCATTGAACCCTTGAATTGCGAAGCGTCTAACACTATATCTCACCATCATCAATGTACGACGAGAATCTCTAGTCTCGTATTCTCTCTACGTCAAAGCTCTGTCGATTCCGTCACAACAGGTTGTATGTGCTTTGTTTGGTGCATGGTTGTGAGTGGTGTTGGGAGAGGCGTGCAGCCTCCTCCAGTGGACGCCACAGTGGACTTGCGCGGAGTACTGGCCGGTGTAGATTTTGAAAGATCTACCTGCATGATGGTGCTTGGAACATCGGGTCATGTTAGAGGTGAAACTATTGTTGTAGCCTTTATTGTGATCAGATTCGGTGTGTGTGGTGGTGGTGATGGTGGGGTGGGGGGGGCGTATAAGGGAGGTGCAATTTAAGAAATTATCCCTTAAAGGCATGCACAACGCGGTGCTTATCATGGGCGCTAGGGACCAAAATCCTAGCTGTTTCGTCTCTGCAGAGAAAAAATCCTGGCGCCTCCAAGGCACCGATGCTAGACTTGGCAGCGGGCGCCTACAGTTCACGAGTAGCTGGTTTTGCCTAGGTGAACTAGCGTCTCGAAGCATCTCAGCGTTGTAGGTCAAGACTCTTACACGAGCGCCAGAGAATAATCCTTTTATTTTTTATCCATAAGCGTCTATCCAAGCATCTATGCAATGAAGATGCCCTAACACAACCGGCCTAAATCTCAGACTTCAGCATCTACCGACTTCAAAATAGAAAACTGCCATATTTGAGGCGTCGTTTGCGGAAAACTATATGATCCCTAATTATTTGAAAAAGTCATCACGTATCTGGTAAACGTTTTGCAAGAGCCACTGATTGCTTGCTTTGGAGCGTTTGAAGGCATTTCTGACAAGTAGGGCCGAGATGACTTGGCAAAACAATTAGCATACCCACCCTTGAATTAAAAAAAGGCAATCTCCCATCACAACAAAAATAAGCAATCAACCCCCCATGCAGAACTACCGCGAGTTGACCGAGGCCGCCAGGATGCCGCGTCCTGTCCCAGTCATGGGTCCGGCACGGCGGCGTCCTCGTTGGCGGCCGAGACGGCTACAACCACGACAGAGGACGTGACCGGCGTGTGCGGGCTGTACCGCGGCTTGTTGCAGGGCGTGCTCACCGAAGCTCAGGGCGCGTGCTCGCAGGGAGGAGGGACATAGGCTAGCCGGAAGCCAAGGGCACGTGCTCGTGTGGGAGGAGGGAAAACGCCTCGCCGGGGCATGTGCCCGCGCGGGAGAAGGACGGCTGCCTCACTGGAGCCGTCAGGCGATCCTTCTCTTCGCCGGGGCGCATGCTCATCAGAGCTCAGGGCGCGTGCTCGCAAGGAGGAGGGACATCGCCTCGCCGGAAGCCAGGGGTCCGTGCTCGCGTGGCAGGAGGGAGGATGCCTCCCCGAGGCATGTGCCCGCGCGGGGGGAGGGCGGCTGCCTCACTGGAGCGGTCAGGCGATCCTTCTCTTTGCCGGGGCGCGTGCTCACCGGAGCTCAGGGCACGTGCTCGCGGGGAGGAGGGACATCGCCTCGCCGGAAGCCAAAGGCGCACGCTCACGTGGGAGGAGGGAGGACGTCTCGCCGGGGCATGTGCCCGCGCGGGAGAAGGGCGGCTGCCTCACTAGAGCCGGCAGGCGATCCTTCTCTTCGCCGGGGCGCGTGCTCGCAAGGAGGAGGGACATCACCTCGCCAAAAGCCAGGGGCGCGTGCTCACGTGGGAGGAGGGAGGACGCCTCCCTGAGGCATGTGCCCGTGCGGGGGAAGGGCGGCTGCCTCACTGCAGCCGTCATGCGATCCTTCTCTTCGCCGGGGCGCGTGCTCGCAGGAAGGAGGGATATCGCCTCTCCGAAAGCCAGGGGCGCGTGCTCGCAGGGAGGAGGGATATCGCCTCTCCGAAAGCCAGGTTGCTCGCGTGGGAGGAGGGAGGACGCCTGGCCGGGGCATGTGCCCACGCGGGAGAAGGGCGGCTGCCTCACTGGAGCCGGCAGGCGATCCTTCTCTTTGTTGGGGCGCGTGCCCGCAAAGAGAAGGGGCATTGCCTCGCTGGAAGCCAGGGCGTGTGCTCGCATGGGAGGAGGGAGGACGCCTCGCCGGGGCATGTACCCACGCAGGAGAAGGGCGGCTGCCGCACTGGAGCCGTTAGGCGATCCTTCTCTTCGCCAGGTCGCGTGCTCGCGGGGAGGAGGGACATCGCGTTGCCGGAAGCCAGGGTCACGTGCTCGCGTGGGAGGAGGGAGGACGCCTCACCAGGGCATGTGCCCGTGTGGGAGAACGGCGGCTGCCTCACTGGAGCCGTCAGGAGATCCTTCTCTTCGCCGAGGCGCGTGTTCACCGGAGCTCAGGACACGTGCTCACAGGGAGGAGGGACATCGCCTCGCCGGAAGCCAGGGGCGCGTGCTCGCTGGGAGGAGGGAGGACGCCTCTCCGGGGCATGTGCCCGCGCGGGAGAAGGGTGGCTGCTTCACTGGAGCCGTCAGGTGATCCTTCTCATCGTCGGGGCGCGTGCTCGTGGGAGGAGGGAGGTCGTGCCACCGGGACCGACGATGCGCGACCTGATGCAGTCCAGCTGCAATGCCACCATGTACTACAACCTCCGCGTGACCGCCCTCTTCGCGTACCGGTCAGCTCCACCGCCGACCTTCGCTGCCTCTGTGCCATAGCCGTCCCTGCGGCAGCCGGCAACACCTCCGCCACCGCGTCCGTGCTCGCCAACACCACCTGGGCCGCCTCGGGCACACCAGAGCCAGGATCGACGGGCGTGCGCAACAGCCGGCGTTCATGATGAGGACCTGCGCCGGCAAATACAGCGAGGCGGGAGAAGGTAGTGCACACAAGGGGGGAGGGGGTTGATTGCTTTTTCTTTTTTGATTGATACAAGAGTGTGTATGCAATTTCTTTGCCAAATTAGCTCCTTATAATCGGGTGCTACTTGGCAGAAAGTGATAAAACCCAATAAATCCAGCGATAAGTGCTTTCTACAAAAAGTGTAGCATATACACGGTGGTTTTATAAATAATTAGGAACCAGGTTGTTTTTCGCAAATGTGTGTTGGTTTTCAGCAATTAACCACTCTCTCTGTCCTAAAATATAAGAATATTTTTAGCACTACACTAGTATTAAAAACGTTCTTATATTATGGGATGGAGGGAGTAGCATTTACTCCAACTCAGAATATAGTGTACTCGTTGGCCATTTTAGGCATATTTTTGGTGAAAACCTTCCTTTCGTACGACACAACAACCAATATCAGTACGGGTCGATTGGAAAAGTAAAGAGACAAGCATGGTAAATTCCTTCTGAAGGTGACAAAATGAAAACAGGCGCGCTAGACGTTGCACTAACCTTGGACAGAGAAGTCAGGATGGGGCGGCTCCACTGGTCGCTGACTTCAAGCTTGTAGGTGGCCATGACGACCTGTCCGCCGAGGTGCATCACCAGGATGGGCGCCCATAACAGCTCCAAGTCGCGGTTGCCATGCCCGTAGCTGCAGCGCGGCCCATTCTTTTGACGGTTGAAGAGCACGGCGAGAGCGAACAAGGCCAGAGGGTCGCTGCCGATGTGCGCCAGCCGAACCGAAACTCTAAGTCATGACGGGATATGAAACTGGTGATGGCAGGCAAGCAACGCGTGGAGGTATTGGGTGCCGAGGCTGGCTAGGACGAGGATGCGCAGCTGCCACTCGTTCCACCATTGCGCCATCTTGCGCTCTTGTGTGTGTGTGTGTGTGTGTGTGTGTGTGTGTGTGTGTGTGTGTGTGTGTTTGCAAGCAGCGACGGTTGATGCACTCCAAGTCATGGCTTCTCTTAGCTATATGCACGTGATTAGGCACCGCGTCGTCCACTAAGTTTCCTGTGCCAACCGAATATAGTTCATTTCTTTGACTTTGAGAACATGGACGGCAGACAGCCCTCACATATTGTAACGCATGATCCAGATCCAACCTCGCAAGTTGATCCATTTCACTTACACTTGCATGTGTAGATAAGCACCCTTGGGCATGAGCATATGATAGTATTTAGCATGACTCAGACCCGCGACTCGCGCAGTCTCAAAATATTAGTGGCATGATTCAAACCAGGAAAGATGCGACTGTGGTGTTTGTCCGGTAGCTCGTATTCGGGACCCCATGCCAGAGCAGAGCTCCGTGCCTGCTCTAATTGCTTCTCCTTCAGCTAATTATATGCACTTGTTTCGTTTAGTGTCAAAAAACGTTCTTATATTATGAAACGGAGGGAGTAATTTATTTCTTGTACCAACTCTATATAGAGCTTCTTGTATCTATATAGAGCAGGAAATGCTTGTCCCCTATCCCTATGTGAGTCCGAGCTCTTTTCTTTTAACCTTGACACTGCCATAGCGCGAGACGCGGCAAGCAAACCTTCAAATACTGAAACAACATCTATTCCCGCAAGTTCATTTCAATTACTTTGATGCGAGCTTAGGTCGACACCCATGATAGGGTACTCTAATGCACGGTATAGTCAGCATATTTCCAAGTCCTATATTACATATGTGCCTAACAACGTACCCACATCTAATCTCGTAATTAACTTGCTTCATTTAAAATTCATCTGATGTCGATGAACGAGTACATATGCATGAGGTCAACTTGTTGCCAAGCCTTTAAAGCCATCGTGTATTTAGCACGACTTCCGAGCCACAGGACTAGGATGGTCTTGTGTGAAATATAATGGCACGATTCAAAGCAGCAAAGTTAATTTCTACGATGTTTTTGTCCCGTGGCTCGTGCTATTATATTCGGCACCACATGCGGGATAATGTTTTACTATTCATCTTTCTTCCCCTGATAGTATGAGTAAGCAAAATTCATCAAGTCGCATAGTGAACTTGATTCCAGATGAGGCGCTTGCAGTGTGCTTCTTTGGACAAGCTTATGTCATGTGCATGCAGACCACAAACCCATGTCTCTAAAATGTTTGGCTTATTTTATCAGTTCAGGCTATACAATCAAAGCTTGCAATAGCTCTGGCCACGATTCGGGCACTCCTCCCGGCAAAATTGAATTCCGTGACAGCATGCAACACTAAGCAACAGAGCAAACTGTCAAACAAAAATATTCTGAATTCCATGACAGCATGCAACACTAGGCAACAGAGCAAACTGTCAAACAAAAGTATTCTGAATCCATAATACTGAGATTGCTACATGATCTCCATGACACAGCTTCATTCAGGTTCGGCAGATGAAGAAGTGCAATCCTTGCTGAATTTATAACAGAGAATACACATTAGCCCTAATAATAGGGGCGGTTCACTGAAGTCTGGAACCAACATAACCAAAACCTATTCTCATAAAAGGTAACCAAAAAGTTCAACAATTGCGTCTCAATCTCAGCCATATCACAAAAACCATCTGCTTGCATAATGTTTTCAGAAGAATGTTTGCAGCATGCTTGTTTTAACAACCTTTATCAGCGGACTTCAACCGCCAACCGTAGGTTATTTATCATCTGCCCTTTGAGACATAAGAGGCTATACCTTTAAGAATACAACTAGCACACCCCATCGAACTTGAGCGATCGATGATCAATCAGCTATACAAATCTTGAGTGCCAGATCAAATAATGGCCCTGAATGAACTACTCTCTAGAGATGCCAGTAATGCTTATCGGGTAACTATGTTTGACATAGGCTACAAATACATAATACGCATTTCTGACACTCACAAAATTATGCTGCTGCAGATCTATTGTTATCAGGATCTTCTTCTATATTCAAAGCTTGGAGCAGCTTCGGCCATGATTCGGGGATTCCTCCTGGTAAATCGAACTCCAAGAGTTTCCCCCGTGCTCTGTAGAAATCCTCCACTGGTTCACACTGCAAAGATGACGGCTTGCTTAAAAAGGATAACACCCATAACAGGGTCATACACTGAGAACAGAGCTATGATCAAATGTATAGAGGAAATATTCCTAGCCTATACCAGTGAGGGGGAATATTACCATAGGAGTTGCATCATATAATTTCAAGTTTGGAAGATGAAATGTGCTCATTGCTGAATTTGGAACAACAAATACACATAAATTCCAGAGCCAATTGGCTAAACAGTAGTAAATAATTATCATAAAAAACCTCAGAAAATAACAAAGTTCAATATGTCTCAACATGTCTCGGTATTTCATACATGCAAGTTTAAGGTCATGTTGAAATATAAACGACCTAGCATCCCTTTTCTATACTGCTAAATTCACTACTGATCTCGTACCTAAACAAACATAGCTTCATACGCCCTACTAGTGCAAGTTGATCGTTATGATCTCATAAATTTTACTCCCTCCGTTCCTAAATATTTGTGTTTTAGAGATTTCAACAAGTGACTACATACGGAGCAAAATGAGTGAATCTACACTCTAAAATATGTCTATACATCCATATGTGGTAGTCCATTTGAAATCTCATTTTGCTCCGTATGTGGTCACTTGTTGAAATATCTAAAAAGACAAATATTTAGGAACGGAGGGAGTAAATAACAACACAAATAAAACTCAAAAAATGAAATTTAAGGTTCACTGCTACGTACCAAATCATGGTAAACACGCAATCGCTCCTTTACCACCTCTTCAGTATCATCTGCTCTGGTAATTAACTTCGATTCGCACTGTGGAGGAGGTAGTAGTGGAGGCATATACATTCGAGGCCCACCATTCTCACCCTCAATGTCAATGGAGGCCACATTGAAGTTTCCTCCACACTGGCTGCACTTCCTTCTACCAACGCATTTTGCAAGCAGAGCCTCTTCTCGAAGTTTGAGATTGATCACCAAATCAATATCTGTGACTCCCTCCAGTATTTCCTAACAAACCACACTATACAATTTAGTTTGGGAACTGTCACGCGATATGAGCGGATAAGTTCTTTTTTATCAACAAAAAACTGCAGATAAGTTTGAAGACTCAGTTGATCTCAACCATAGACATGAACTATGGTACATCAAAACTATTACTAGAATGAAGTTCCACATTTGTTGCAATTATATATGTCTTGCATAATTACAACCAGGTCAAATAACTAGCTCACCGCTTGTCTTATAGTTCTTGGAAAACCATCAAGTATGAACCCTAATTCACCCTTGTCTCCTCCCTCCTCAAGGCGCTTTGACAGCAGATTTATGATGATCTCATCAGACACCAGTTTTCCATGATTCACAATCTCCGAAAGCTGGAAACAAAGCAGACATAAGACAATCAACAAAGTGGAAGTGGTAAAACAGAGTTGAACTAGTTGGTGTTATGCTGATTTGGCTTCCCTTACTAGAATCAAGTTCCATATTGTTAACTAGAATCAAAATTAACATTGTTATTCTGAAACTGTACACAACCTACAGGTTAGTCTTATTTATTTGGGCCTTATCATCAATCATTCATTCATGCCTCTGCTACTGGAAGTGTAGCAGCACAGAACTAAACAGTCATAAAAGGGTTCAATCAAACAATCTATCCTAAGCTGCAACCATCGACCGAGCAAGTTGCACATCCTTGCACTCAGGTTTCATAACCAGCCCTAATGGATTGTCTTACAGACTTCACAATCGTGTGAGGGTTTTCAGACTGAGTTAACAGTAGTAATATCTGTTTCAAAAACTTGTTCTATAAGCTTCTTGTGAGGGTTTTCAGACTGAATTAACCGTAGTACTATCTGTTTCAAGAACTTGTTCTATAAGGTAACAAATTCCAGCTTGTTTGCAACGAACCGACCGCACGGAAAACAGTTTGTCAGTATATATCATTAGTCTGCTGCAGGTGTGCCGACTGCTGAAGTGTTGAGCATGTGCTTAATAGCATGGTGCAGCTGTTGTGTTTCGTAGTGACCAATTGGATGTTCTCCATCGGGAGTTTTGCACCCCAAACAAACTGCTGGCGTCGTCTAACTGGATGTGATGCATCATGTGCCTACGGATTGCATCACCAAAAAATAATGGCGGCAAGCTGGGTTGCGACGATGATACAGGATTTGCGCTGCCATGTGGTCGGATTTGTGGACTCTCATACAAATTAAAGCCCTCTTTCTGCACTAAGAGCGGTCATTATTGTTGCTGATTTGGTAGCTGATGCAGGGGAACACTTGCAGGTAAAACTATCCTTAGGCTCCCTTTCGTCAACATCAGAGGGGATCTCTACTCTCTAGCTATCAATTCTTGTACGAAAATCACCACGCAGGATTGAGCGCGAGGAACTGGAATACTACCTGCTTGGCGAGCGGGCCTGAGGAGGCGAGCTCGTCGCGGACGAGGTCGCCGGTGGCGATGTGGGGCACGCCGAGGAGGCGGGAGAGGCGGGTGGGGGCGGGGGCGCCTCTCGCCCCGGGGCGGGCC
>NW_024114884.1:0-8157 GCF_003073215.2 Triticum urartu | reverse complement strand
TAATGATGTGATCCCGTTAATCAAATAACAACTCTTTGTCCATGGTTAGGAAACATAACCATCTTTGATTAACGAGCTAGTCAAGTAGAGGCATACTAGTGACACTCTGTTTGTCTATGTATTCACACATGTATTATGTTTCCGGTTAACATAATTCTAGCATGAATAATAAACTTTTATCATGATATAAGGAAATAAATAATAACTTTATTATTGCCTCTAGGGCATATTTCCTTCACGCAGTGCTCAGGAACTTTGGCGAGAGGAAGAAGAAGTTCTAGTACATCTCTCTGAGAGGAGCAACCTCCCTTTTATAGGCGTAAGAGAAGGAGGCGAGAGGCTGCGCCGGGAGCTGAAGGGAACGAGGGAGACGAAACGAATAGGCAGCAGGCGAAGAGGTGCGCCGTTCGTATTCAATCTTCACTACAGCAAAAACATTTCAGCTTCTGCGTGACCTTTCGTATATCCGTCGTGCGTGGCAAAAATTTAGACATCGGCTCATTCCCGCAACCCGCGGCGCGGCGGGCGGCGGAGGTGGAGCGCGCGTGGATGTCCCTCTTGTTCTCATCCTCATACATGTGGAGAAAGAGCCTCCGTTATAAAGAGGTCCAACTCTCTCTAAACTAGCAATGTGGGACTAAACTTTAGTTTCATATTTTGCCTTGCATGAATGGGCTGCGTGGGCCTCTAGGATTTATTAGGAATTTCTGAAACTGCTATTGGGCTAGGCCCAAAATAGACAAAATTCCAGCAATTGTACCTAACACCGCCTCAGACGGTGTGGTATCTCCATAATAATTCTTCAACACAATAATGTGAAAACCGAACTGGCAATGTTTATTCTACAAAGCATGTTTCCAATCTCCTTTTCTCCCAAACCGATCAAAAAAGATATTGCCCTAGTGTCTCTAAACTAAGCCTCATGGTGCAACCCCAAGCCATGTGCATTGCCCTTTCTAGGGTGGAGATGTTTAGTTGCCTCGGCGAGCAGACCTCACTGCCCACCACCAACTAGGTGTTATTGGGCACATCCTTTGTTGAATCATCTGCTTGCCGCTTACTTCTCAATTAACATCATGTCGTCCAGCCAAATTGAGAGCCCTATCGCTTCCTCCGCAGCTTCTCCTCAGTCGGAGATTGGGAAGAACTCCTCTTGTAGGATCCATCCTCTGATTGTTCCTTCACCGAAGCACCATCCCCCGAACTCCTCCTACCCACATAGGATCTCACGCGGAAAATAAAATCGGCAGGACCACACTGTCAAGATCGCCGTTGTCGCCTCTCAACCCCCTTAGCAAAACTTCCGCTCGTGTTTTTTTTAGAATTGCCCTCTAGGCATTTATTCAATTAGGCAAGACACATCTGATCGCAAAGATGAACATCCCGATTGACTTCTCTTTCTATCCATCTCAATTCAAAACCCTGAAGGTTTGGGAGATAAGAGCGCATCTCCCTAATGAGGTACCTCCAACCCTGCGGCCTTCCCCGATTCCAAGCATTTGCGGCCGCTTGACAATTCGTCTCCACACTGATCCTAGTGTACCCATTAGTCACTGCAAACATCATCTCATGATGACATGTAGTAAGTTCCACGGTGAAAGGATCATCTAGGGCCTGATACCTGCGGCAGATGCCCTTCTGAAACTATCCGTCCACATCCCTTGCAACAACTCCTATCCGAGTGCACCCATTTTCAGCCAATCGCACCATCAACATTAATCTTCATTCGATTGTGTTGGAACTGCTTTCCAGTAGCTTACGATTACGTGCATTAGCACTACTCTCGGCAATTTGATGCAACCATTTGGGGATATGTTGCTGCATAAGTGCTTTCGGAATGTAGCGACGACTTACGTTGGAGAAAATGTTGTGACAATTGTTGCAAATAAATAAAGATACGGGTTTGCTAAAGCAGATCTAGATGTGTCCTAAGTATTGCACATCTAAGTCATATGCCATTAATTTTACGCGAAGATTCGTGTGGGTATTTTTTTTTCATTTTCCTTTTTATGCTTGATTAAGTCATTTAGATGTGCAACGTGCCCTAGACAGACCCATAAAAATATGTTAGGGGAGGTGTTCTGATGCAAGGATCTTTGAAGTGATATTGTTTTTCTATATCTGGGGCTGCATAACTGAAGAGAAACTACAAGTTGTGCCATAGGATTTTTTTTATTATAAAAAGAATACATCCACTGTGTCATAGCATGTTTATTTACTGTGGAATCAGTGCCTCTGATTTTTTCGAAACGGAGGCATAAGATTTGCCTCATCTATTAAATAAGGGAGAAGCAGAGTTTAGAGTTTTACAAGAGCACCCACATACACGGCATGACGATTACTCGCGCAAGAAAAAAAGGCCCTAGCCTTTTAGCACCCGCGGTAATCCAGAGCTTTGCCTCCTCCATGATGTTGTTGAGAAGTATCGGCGGCGGTGCGAACTTGTGCCGAAACACCGGTGCATTTCGCTCATTCCAAATGGTCCAAGAAACAAGCATGGTGAGGGAGGCCGAAGCGCTCCGGCTGGGGACGTGGTTGCCGGTTCGCTTGTCCCACCATTCGTGGACGGACCCGGCAAGGTGCCAATCTATGGTGTCCATGTGAGCAAGGCCAAGCTTGACGATAATTGACCTCCAAAGCCTAAGTGTGTAGCGACACTTGAAGAAAAGATGAGCACCCGTTTCTTATTTTCTTTGGCAAAGAGGGCAAATGCCACAATTAGCCCAACCCCGCCTCTCGAGGCGATCAGCAGTCCAAATCCTATCTTGAAGGGCCAACCATGCGAAAAATTTGACCTTCGGGGAGCCCAAACTTGCCAAGCCATGCGGTCCATGGATGGCCTAGTCTTGTGTAGCCTCCGCGAGAAATTCCGAAAGTACATGTACGGCCAAGGTCCTCTCGCTCCGGCTAGCCCCCCACATGGACGGCCTAGTCTCCAACGCCCAAAGTGCATTCATTAAGCGACGCAGCATTCATGACAACTTCATGTACGTTCGGAATTTCGCGCGGAGGCTACACAAGTGCAAAACTTCGGCCCTCCTTTTCAAGCTTGATATCAAGAAGGCGTTTGATTCGGTTAAGTGGAGTTACATCTTGGACCTCCTCCAACACATGGGGTTCCCCGCCAAGTTTCGTGCTTGGATTGCTGCCCTTTTAACGACATCTTCATCTCGCATCATTCTCAATGGGCTGTCTGGCCCACCGATCAAGCACGGCAGCGGGTTTCGTCAGGGGGACCCCATATCCCCCCTCCTCTTTATCATTGCGATCGACCCGCTGCATAAAATTCTTGACCTGGCAACCCGGAAAGGCCTTCTTCATAAGATTCGTGGGCGGGGGGCCACGGTGAGGACCTCTCTCTATGCGGATGATGCGGCAGTCTTTGTGGCTCCTATCAAGCAGGACATTGATAACCTCGCCTCGCTCTTGAGAGGCTTTGGTGAGGTTACCGGCCTCTGTGCCTCTGATTTTCAATTCAAAATAATAATGACGCCCCTGCTTTGGTCCACATGATCACGGAATTGACCGCACTGTTTTCAACATGAGCAGAACCAAAAAAAAAAACTTTGGAGATAATAGATAACAAGAGCAATATTGATGAAATCAGAGGGAAAGTCCGCATGTTATTGAGAGATACATCAAAGATCAGACGCTGCGAAATTGTACAGTTTCGGAGGTAAATTACAGCTACGATGTTAACAGAACAACACGATGCTAATAATAGTAGACAGGTTTGTTCTTCCTTCCTTTCACAGCCTGGATATCTGGAGGGGGACCATGACTTCAGTCATCTCCTCCCTCATCACAATCTTCCCCACCTGGAACAGGTCGGAGATACCGAGCTGCGTCGAGAGGCGCCTTCGGCAGTCCTCCGCAGCGCCGATGCCTGACGAATACGCTCCGTGCACAGACCCCGAGTGGTCGATGCAGGCGGCCTCCCCAGCAAAGAACAGGTTGCCCACCGGAGCGCAGAATCGCTCATACAGGTCGGCCGGTTTCCCGACCAAGTCGCACGAGTAGGAGCCGAGCGAGTTGGGGTCGGTTCCCCACCGTGAAACCAGATACTGGACCTGCAAACATGTGACAGCAGCAGTTAGAACTTGCAAGCAACTGTGAAGAATATGAAATTTACAGAACTGGTTGCACTTCAGTCACTGTAGAGAATATGAAAATAAGCATCTAAAGCTTTACCGGCTCGGTGGCCCCTGGCAGCATTCTCCTGAGCTGTGACATGACAAAGTTTACGGATTCTTCGTCTGATAGCTTCTCCATTTCGTATGCGAATCTGCCCGCCACCATGCATACTAGCACTGGATGCCCTGTGGCCTTGTGAAGGTTAAGAAAGTAGCCGCACGCATTCGATGTTTGGGCAACCCTGCCCAGTACTTCTACATTGGGCCAAAATATTGTGTTGAATCTGAGGGCTATCTTGTTCTCGAGGCCAACACCAAGATCAGAGATTGCCGATAGTTTCCAGTCTGGGAGCTCAGGTTCAAACTTGATGATGTTCGCCTTGAGTACACCGAGAGGGACGGTTATTATGGCAGCATCTGCAACAAAGCTTGTCCCGTCTTCCACGCATACGATGACTTTATTATACCGCTGGATGATTTTGGTAACCCTGATCACCAAAAAGGATGTATAAGAAGCCACCTATTTGGGATTGTACTACCTCAACACTGGTAATCACTGTATCCATGTGAATTGTTGTCCCATGAGGATATGTCGCTGTGCATACCTGTGGTTCAGGTGGACATCAAGATCTCGGGAGAGAGCTTTGATAACAGGGTCGTAGCCATTCACCATAAGCCCATGTCCACCAGTAAGAACATGCTCCTGTAAATTTGCAAAGCTCAGCACATTGTTGTAGCATAAATGTGCATCCATGTAGCTCATGTCAGCATGCATTTCTCCGCTGACCTGATGAATATGTAAATATGAGTATATCGACTAGTCTTGTATTGCATACCTGATCCCAGTTTTTCAAAGATATATTATCCACGTCAGTGGCAAACCATGCTTCCAATCTACAAATGCACCACTGCAATACTTCATATTGCAAACCCTCAAGCCTGTACAGATAAGTGCACATATGTTAACATTTCACGGCTGCATTAAGATATCATCATCCCATAATTAGACAAATTTACTCCTACACTCCACTTACTTTAGATGTGGATTTCTGTCAAGCACCATTGAGATGGCTTGAACAAGAGGCATGTCGTTTGCATATTCATCTCTAACTTTCACCGTCTGCGGTATTAACAAGAAGCTTATAATTTATTCAATGACACAATAGGCAGAAAACATGTAAATGCAAATGATTGCAATACCTCCTTCAGAATCTGCTCAAATATTTCCCCAACTTTGGTTACTATCTCCTGGGGAATTTGATGACCATCTTTATCAAAGAGCGCGTAGCTAATAAGAAAACAAAAAAAAAGTAAGAAAATGAAAATCAATCAAGTTAAAGGAGCATACACATTGGCATCATGGATAATGAATCACCTCTCCAAATCATGGTCATAAAGCACAGAGTTATCACCACTGGTGCGATATAATCTAAGCCCAAGAAGCCTAATCAATGGCGCCAAAGAATTCTCATTGCAAACACCATGCAACCTGAATAATCACATGATAAAGCCATGAGATCACTCGGCTAAACACAACCTAATACTAGTTTTAGGATGCAACTAACCAAGATGCTCCCATGTCAATTGGGCAGCCAAAAGAATAGTCAGTATGCACACGGCCACCAAGTCGCTCCCGCGACTCTAACAATGTGACCTGTAGGTGTGTAACTATATATAATTAAAAGGGTCTGAAACCATTAAAACACTAATTTTACTAACTGTTTTACACTCTACAAAATGTGGAACATGAAGATTTCATTTATTTTTTCCTCCTGCAAGGAGAATTTACCTTAAATGAAGCATTTGACAAGGCACGAGCAGATGCAATGCCTGAAATCCCTCCACCAATCACAATTACAGAAGGGGGAGGAGCGTTTTGCCCATCAATGTGCTGAACGAAAAGACCTGGAATCATGAAGAAACAGAGTATAAGATTTAACATCGTAAAACCAATGAAAGCATTCTATCCCGGAAAAAACAACAACAATTTAAAGCATTAAAATTGAACTACTATCACGTATTTGGTATTTCTGAAAGTACCTGTATAAGCACATGCCAAAATCTCCACCTATGTGTGTTTATTTAGTGATCTAAACGCTCTTATATTTCTTAATAGAGGGACCAATTGTTTGTTACATTTGCAACTGGTCTTAGTTGTCCGCTCTAGCATTTCAAAAGCCACCTGAATAGGACTGCTTCTTAGGGGGTGCCAAAAGAATTGTTCAGGAATATGCCTCGAGCGATTTATTCTCATTAGCAGAAAGAGGGTCTAATGATGGAAGAACAAGATCAACCTAAACGGTCCCAAGAATAAATTCGATCCGCAGCAATATAGGTTGATGCAGTGGCATATGCTATATAAGAAACCTAACAAGAATAAGGAGCAAATAGACCTGGGATGCTGTTCCCCGTTTTGTCTTCTTCTAAGCACAAAAGTGCTACAGTACATAGTAAAAACATCACCGTTTAGTGGCCTCAGTTTACGGTACTTCGTTCTACATTCCTTTCTCTGTTTCTATCAGAATTCCTTTGTTTGCTTGCAATATTCATTGTTCTAAATTCACCTAGCTAGTATCACCAAAATTTCCACTCAGTGCACTATGTGGGTTAGTTTATACTGACCAATTGTTTGTTAAATCTGCAACTGGTCATAGTTGTCCGATCTAGCATATGAAGAGCCACCTGAATAGGACTGCCTTTTTGGGATTGACAGAACAATCGTTCAGGAATATGCCACCAGTGATTTATTTTGTCTAGTTGATTAGCACCAAGAGAGTTGGAACAATATCAGCCTGAAGAATCCCTAGAATTTATTCGATCCGCAGCAATATGGATTTACCGACGCAGAGGCATATGCTATAAAAAAAGAAGGCGAACAAGAATAAGAAGCAAATAGACATTGGATGCTTCCCCCCATTCTGTCTTCTTGCAAACGCAAAAGTGCTTAATTTTTTCAACTTTCTAGTGGCCTCTGTTTTATGGAACCTTGTTCTACATCCCTTTCACGGTTTCACTTTCCCGTCGCCATCCCAGTCCCTTGCTTTTTACATGTAACATTCTCTGTTTCTATATCATAGTTCCTGTTTCTATCACAATTCATTGCTTTGCTTGTAATATTCACTCTTCTAGATTCTCATCGACCGACCAACGATACTTTTCTGTGTCTACCATAAGGCGGCGATTTCAGTTGAGGTCACCAAAAATATCTCCTTGTTTCATAAGAAAACTCTGTAAACAGCTCGACTGATCAATCATATTAAGACTCATCATTTGTAAAAAGAAAAAAGAAATCATTTTCATGATGATTGGTCCCAGAGATGAGCGGTGGTCCCTGAAACATCAGCATCAAATGAATCTGAAGAACAATTCTGGTCCAATAATTTTTGCCCTTCTAATCGTTGGACCCTTGGAGAAGACACTAAACTGTCACAGACAGGCTCAATTAGCATGATTGGGACGCCAGTCCACTGACCGCGACAGCAACATTTCGCCCGATAAATTTCGCAATTAATTAGTAATGGTAATAATTACCCCCTGCACTGCTGGAAACAATCCAGTACGTAGTGGAATAAATGCAGTGGGAGAAGCTGAGAGCTTTCTCCACACTGACGCAACACTGACTGAACACATCTAAACTGGAAAGAAAATCTACGCACGAAACAGCAAATATATTTTCAGGAAGGAAAGGAGAAAATGAGGGGCGGAGTGTTTTGGTCGGGCACGCACCTCCGGCGGCGAAGCCATTCGGCGGCTGGTCCATCCTCGGAGACGCGCGGTCAGACGAATCAGGCCCCGCGTTCGACGGCGAGGCGCGGCGGGGAGGGAGAATCGAATCAGAGCAGAGTCGGAGAGAGATCGGAGAGTGCGGTGCGTGCGCGGCGAGATCGATCCGGCGGGAGGCTAGCAATTAGAGTGGTCGCGGCCGCCACGTATAGGAAGCGAGAGGTAGAAGACGAAGACTAGGAGGCCGTCCATGGGGCCGCCGACGTCGACGCCGGCTGGTGCTGAGGCTGCGGGGCGGGGG
>NW_024114883.1:5000-11444 GCF_003073215.2 Triticum urartu | reverse complement strand
TTGTAATGCGTACTGCTGTATCACCAAAACGGATTCAAACTGGACAGAAGCCGATGGATACATTCTTTCTTTTTGCAGATAAACTTAAAATAACCAAGCATCAAACGTATAATCCTGCTTACACAAATTGATGACATCTGGGGGTCCTGATCCCAACCAGACAACAGTTCTACCCCCAGTTCTAGCAAAACTAGCTAAAAAATCACTAACTAAATTTTGACCACGCTTCATATAAACAATACTAGTCGTTCGAAGAGACTTCAAGTACTTTATCTCTACCACCAAAGACGCATAGATTGACCTGTCAATGTCCTTGTCCTTCAACATGTTCGCCGCTATAAGTGAATCCATCTCGATACAAACTGGAAGTTCCGTCCGCTGAATAGCAACGGATAAACCCTCCATGCATGCGCATAATTCTGCTTCAAGGGCATCTCGGCATGAAAATAACTCCCTGCAAGATGAGTAAATAATGTTGCCTAGATTATCGTGAAGCACCATACCAGCACCAGCCCTTCCATCATCAGTCCAGAAATCATCCGTATTGAGCTTCACCCAACCCTCTAGAGGAGGAAGCCACTTTACAGGAGGCATAATTCTTGATATTTCATGTGGCCTATTTACCGTTGGATCATAAGATATCACCACTTTACCTTTCACTGGATCACAATTAGAATTTTGAGCTATAACAATTAACGACTCAAGGTAGCTGCATAAATACTGGCGTGAAGCATTCATCGGTGCTGGAATTTTATTATGTACCAGCTCATTCCGATTATGCTAACATCTTCATAAAGTGAATAATAACATAGCTCGCTCAATATCTCCCAAAGGATACAAAACCTCCAGCAGCCATTCTATGCCCGTGTTAGACACCTCCTTTTATTTCAGCAGACGCCAGACCTCACTCATGCATTCCCAGAGTTGCACTGCAAGTGGGCATCGACACAGGGCATGAAAACTGTCTTCAGGCTCAGTTGCACAGACCGGACAAAAACTTGTTATCTCTAATCCACGCTTGTTTTTGTTTTACCATGTAGGAAGTGAATCAACAGCAACTCTCTACGCAAAATTCTTAACTATGGGCGGTACGTTTGTTCCCCATATTAGCTTTCAGCAAGTGACTCCTCAAAAGCCATGTTATATGCAGACTTCACTGAAAATGTACCAAGTTTGCCTAATGTATGTATACATTTCTAGCTCCCCGAAAACCTTCTTCTACTTTTCTACTCTAGTTCGTTTACATGTAGAGTCTCTTTACATGTATCCTCGCAGTCTGTCTGTCCGCTCCACGATGACTCTGTAATGCTCTGCAACGCCGGTCGCCAGTGCCGTCCTCTGCCGCGGGCGGCGGCGATGCTCCGGTGTTGCCGGTCCGTCTCCAGCCGCTTCCGTTCCTGATGATCGGCGGGCTGCCTCTGTTCGCCTCTGGTGGCCGTGGTTGGGTCGTCGCCCCTCGGCCTCGGCAGTTGCCGTCGCCGGTGCAACCGCGGCCGCCCCCGCTCGACGGCCTCGTCGCAGCCACGCATCCTCTCCTGCTTCCTCGTCTGCACGGCCTTGGTCACCTCTGTACGCGCCAGGGAATAATTGGTTAAACTCCATGGAAGCAAGAGAGGGGGCCGGACAAGAAGTGGAAGAATCCAAGCCAAGAACCGTCTTTGGCACGAACCTTGGGAGGTGATGAGGCGGTAGACCTGGCCGAGGAGGAGCGTGTCCCTTGGCTTGAGGAGCTTGATCTTGGTTATCCTGGCACCTCCTCTTTCTCCGGCGAACGCGCCAGGGAATAATTGGTTAAACTCCATGGAAGCAAGAGAGGGGGCCGGACAAGAAGTGGAAGAATCCAAGCCAAGAACCGTCTTTGGCACGAACCTTGGGAGGTGATGAGGCGGTAGACCTGGCCGAGGAGGAGCGTGTCCCTTGGCTTGAGGAGCTTGATCTTGGTTATCCTGGCACCTCCTCTTTCTCCGGCGGCGGCGGGGCCGGACTCGGCGTCGGCGTGGTGCAGGACGACGAGGGCGACGTAGTGGCCGGGGTTCCTGCGCATGACGTCCGCCGCGGTGGTCGGCCAGTGGAGGCGCTCCACCTTGCCATCGCCCGGGTGCTGGATCACCACGGCCGCCGCGTCCGCCGCCTGGCAGTTCCCCATGTCCGTCGGTGTGAGTTCTCGCGTCTGGACTCTGGATTCTGATGAGAAGGACAGAGTGGGTTGTGGTGGTTATATGGGTTAGCGAGGAATCAATTTTAAATCAACTTCCGGACGTGCGATGCTGGTTGTTGCGGGATGATCAAAAAGGAAGGAGTCAACTTGTTGATTAGGCTCGTCGATGTCGACGGCCAACAAGGAGAAGAGAAGAAAAAGTTGGCCGGCCGGGATGCAACAGTGGAAGCACAGGGTAGATACGCATCGATCGTGCTTGTCTTGTTACGCAGGCATGTCGTGGGCGCGCCATATGCATGGCGACAATGCTCTGCAGGCTGCGGGCAGTTCTACCAACTGGACTGTGAAAGAGTCGTCAAATGTAAACTTGTGTATATTTGAGAGCAGCTTGTAGGGTTTTTGTATGATAGATACTGGGTCTACGCGTTTCATAAATATGTCTCTGTGTTTAATCTCTGTAGAGGGATTCAACTGCTCGACGCGTTTGGTTGGGACAAAAAAAATGCGACTTCCAAATACAACGACTTTCGAAACCATAACCAGCATTTGTTTCGCTCACGATGTATTCTGTAACGGTGTTTCCTGATACGGCGCTTCGCAGAGTTGAAACCGCCCGAACTGGCCAGGGTTAGAAATCGGGACCGCGCTGTATGCTTCCTTTTTTTTTTTTAAGCTGCGCTGTATGCTTCCTAAAACGGAGAGCCCACGAACCAAACAAAGGAGGTATTCCGTAGAAATATTCGGAAACAGGGCTTCCGGATACGCTAAGCTGTATACGTTACCATGGCCGAACCAAACGCTTCCAGATACGCTAAGCTGAATACGTTACCATGGTCGAACGTGTAGACCCAGTATTTTAATCTATGTAAAAACTAAATCAGCATGACTTAATATGGATCGGAGGGAGTACTACTAAACCGAAAATGATACACTTACGAACCACCTACGCACTTGAGTTACGGACCTTTCCCTCTAACCAATCACTCCACTCGGTTAATTTATCTGTGGACCCCCTTCTCTGATTTTCCTCCAACGAGAAAAGGCCATAGAAGCCCGTAAGCCAATTCTGTAAGCTTTCCATCCGTAGGTGTAGCATTGTCCCTACTAAACTATCGATTTGGTATATGTATTTCCACGTCGTATCGATTTGGTATCGTGGATGTTGATATCCTTCTACAAACTTAGTAAGGGTTTACAATGTTTGACTCCGGAAAAAATAAATATGCAATGTATTTTGAAATGGTGAGAGTTTTTACGAATGACCTTATATGTCAGCGACAAAGACAGGTGAAGACACGGAGTACAAATTCCGTGACGTCATGGGACTAGCTGGGCAATGAGCACCCAGAGTGCTGGCCAGGTGTGGATTTAATTTCTTTTGTATTGCTAGTGTTACGAGTGGTGGCTAGGATCCCAAATAGTGTCACAAAATAGTAGTATCATATTACCAGTTCATTTACGTACGCACTTATATAACCTCAAACACAAGGAGGATCTATATCTTATTAACTTCTCTAGCCTGATGCACTAGTCTGGGTTTCCACTTCGTATGGTTGTGTCATCTTGAAGCAACGATTGAATGAAATTCCTTTTATCAATAAAAAACCAACAATTCGAATTGTGCTAAAAGAGGCTCCTACCATCTGTTTTGCACCATACAACAATGGAAACTTGCAGTGGCACGTCGATGGGGCACGCACCTGCCTAGCCGTGTCGGCCGCCTAATTGTCTCACGATCCGCAAAGTTGTTGGATCTCATACAACAGCACAACAAGTTTTAAAACTTGGGATTTTGTCCATCGCATGTTCTGAAACTTACAAATTTGTCGGTCGCTCATACTAAGTTTCAGAAGTTAAAACTTAATAAAGTTTCAAAAACTCATCAAAATGTATTCAAAATGGATCACATTTCAAAGACCTCGTCACTGGAAACACGAATATGTAAACGAAATTTTATTTCGATTTTTGGTTCAAAATATATGAAAGACTAAAAATCGAAAGCCAAAGGAAGGAGGTTGCGTGCTCTCGCACCTGCGTGCTACAAATTCTCTCCACATACAATAATTTCATTTTCTGGACTTTAAATACTAGTATTTAAATGGCTAGATAACATCTTGGTAGCTAGTCTGGTGCACATTTATGTTTGGGTGACTGATCAACCCAAGTTGTTTGTTGTTGCCATCACATTCTTCTCTCTCTCTCTCGTGTGTAGCTATGCGTACTAGCTCAAAAGGGACGGATATCAAAGCGGAGTAAGAATATTGGGTCTCCACCACTAATTCCCCGGGCCTATCAATCTCTGCCCATGACTATATGTACTTTATGGGTATCTCGCCAGAATATGTTGTTGTAGTTGACAACCCTGATTGGCGGACTTGCGTTCCAATTATTTTATTAGTGGCATTAATGATGGATCAAATCGAGACAATAACGTGCTCTAGTGACATCGCCAAACAGCAATGAGCACATACTAACACGGGGGCAGGAGGAATGAGAAATCAGGCCTATATCTAATGATGAAGTGATAAAATTATTCCAAACAATTGGCAGCTCACAAAACTGTTACCCTTTCACTGCCCCGCAAAAAAAATTGATTGTGGTACATTTATAACAATGTTAGTTGGCATGACATCTATATACCAGCATAAAAAAATATGAGCTAGAATTTGATACAAATAATCTTAATCTTAGCCACCTATTCTAAGCAATGACTCAAAAAATTAAGTTCAATATCTATTTTTTGTACTACTACCTCTGATCCATATTACTTGTTGCTCGAAGCGTATGTATCTAAACATACGGTGCTACATACATTCGTTTGAGTAACAAATAATATAAATCAGGGGGAGTAGTAACTTTTGCAATAGTGTTCCGAACTTGTCGGCATCGTAAAGTTAGCATCAGATTCCATGTAACATTTGGGCAAAATTACAAAAACGATCTAATTGTCCTGATGAACTTTTCTCCACGAGTCTACGACGACCGTCAAGGGTCAATGAGTTGACCGTGGTAAAATTACAGATAAGCACAAATCATTTTTTTAGAGCGTGCGGATCCTGTCATGCATGCATGGTTGAACCAACCGACCGGGCAAGATCTCTCTGCTTCACTGACTCATCACCATGCAAGGCAAACACAGCAGCTCCCTGCAGGTCAAGCATCCACATGCGCAGCAGTACGACCAGATCGATGAAACTCTGAAACGCCGAAATGCAGGCCATGCAGCTGACACTTAACAAACAGTACTCTACTAGCATCTGCTAAGCAGTCATGCATGGCGGCGCCGATATGCTTATACTACAAGAGTAACAGCATAACTATATATACTATACTACTCTGTCTCTCTCTCTCTCTCTCTCTCTCTCTCTCTCATTAGCGTGTTGCTGAGGAGGACAAGAGCACAATTGGACACAGGAATCTTCCTGCACATGGCTGGCCTTTGTCCCATTAGAGGGCACGGATCGCAAATGGCCTCGCGGACTGCCTGGCCCAGAGGGACACTGGTTTGAACCTCAAGGAATGGTTGGGAAGCATGGAGAGCATGGGTGACAGGGTGAGGAAAGTGTATGTTTTGAGAAAGCAAAGGCAGGAAGCAACACATGGATCATCCATGGACCTCATGGATCTGATTAGATAACTACTGAAAGCTGATGATAATTATTAGAGCTTTTCATTTCTGCATGCACATGGCCACTGGGTCACTGATAAACTCTACACCGCAACCGAGCCTGCCTGCTGCCTACCTACTAGTGCGGCTGCGTTTGTTTTGTCTGGTGAGATCGTTTGGAATGCGAGTCATCGATCGATTATACTTACTCGTGTGTCGGAACGATGCATGGTACAGAGGGATCGATCGTACGGTTCGGCATTGTAAACTTGGATCCGCATCGACGACAGGCGGACTCCTGTCAGCAGGCCGCGCGCACACACTTGCCCGCTGTTTCCCCGCAAAGTGTTTTTTACCGGAGGCAGGAGCTACCGGTGATCTTTCCACCAATGAGGTGCTGCCACATCTAAAGTTGTGGGACCATGTGTGTGTGTATATGAAAGTATTCATTGCAAAAAATCTCTTGTATTTGTGATTTAAGTCTAGTCAATGTCAGAATGATGCAGTACCTTTTAACAGGAACGGTACACATGCATGCATGCAGAATCTCTCCTCTCTCTCACACACAAATCCATCCATTTTATCTTTGTTTAAAATTTCAGATGGACAATATCTCTCACACTAATTTTCTATTATTGAAATATTTTATATATTCAAATCCATGAACATGTGATTTGTA
>NW_024114882.1:0-12332 GCF_003073215.2 Triticum urartu | reverse complement strand
CGGCAAAGATGGGCGGCGGCGGCGACGACGAAGGAGACGGGCGAGGGTTGCTGTATAATGGGAGATGAGGGGGAGGCCAATGTGTCACCAACCAGCGGGTCCAGAAAGAGGAGAAGGCGAGCGTGCGCGCGTCTGTCGCGTGTCCGCGCCGACGCAAATCCGACTTAAAAATGAGCCGAAAATGAATCACCCGCGGACGAAAGGGGACGCACGTTGGGCCGGTTTTGTGTCCGCATCGACCCAAACAAATGGCGGCGGACGAAATGAGTCGTTCCATTGAAGTTGCTCTAAATACATTGCATTTTATCAGATCACTGCCCGTCCATTTGCGCGCGAAAACCATAACCCAACGCGTCTCGGGCGCCTGTACGGTTAGGGGCGGAGGATCACGGTGGCGGCCGCGGCGAGCCGGAGCCGGCGTACTATAGGTGATGCCCATCTCGGAGGCAGACCCTCCGTTGTGGTCGACACGATTGGTGTTGGTCGTGCGCTAGGGTTCCATGGTTCTGCGGAGGTAATCTTTTGATTCTTTGTACTTCCGCAGCACTCCGCGATTGCAAAGTGATAAACAGTTTCCCTTTCCTGTGGGTGCAATATATGCAACCAGAATATCCATCATCGGAATATTCAATATGAGCTAAGGTATAAATGAATATTCGTCCAAGAGCAAGTGCGGACACTAACATTCGTCTGGTATAATGAATGAAACTACTCTACCATATATACTCATATTCATCATCTGCTACAGCTAAACCATGACATCGGTGAGACCAAGAAAATTCAGCAGCACATGCAGGCGGCCCGGATGAAAGAAAACACGCAAGTCGCATGCCAAGAAAACGAGAAGTGTTTTTAAAGGAACTGATCGTTGCAATGCAGAAGAAGAAGAAGCGGCCAATTCACGAGTCAGCACCAACAAGCATATACTCCAAGCCTGCATCTGATTGTTCAACATTTGGCGGTGACGACAGACAAGGGAAAGCTCGAGGAATATTCATCCGCACATCCATCACAGGATCCTAAGCTCGTCGTCGTAGGATCCTAGAACGATTCCACGTCCAGGAACTAGCAGTGACCAACCAATCGCTTCTGTCCTAATGGAATGAAGTTCACAGTTCACACACAATCGGAAAATCCAGTGTTCCTACCGGGCCTTAACTGAAACTGGAGCAAACCGTATCTACTACCTGAAACTGAGTGTGCAATCTCAGCTCCTTGTTCAGGCGATACGATCGGCGTCTTCCCGGTTTCGCCAAACTAATGCCATACAGGATAGCGCGACCAGAACTCTGCAAGAGTACGTAGTGTGGACCAAAATCTGGATAACACCGCAAGATCAGCGCAAGAATGCAGAGTCAAGGCCGGGACATGTTCAAACAAGCATGCTAGCAACGCCTCACAATATGAGATATAATAATCTCCCGGATAAGTATGGGCAGAAGAACCCAGTAATCAATCATACAACACTTGTTTGACTCGCAGCGACGATAAGCACGACAAAATCTAACAAACATTATCAGCAAAAACAAAAAAAGGGCATCATGAAGGAGGAAGAATGTGATGCTGACTCTTGGTCCAGCCTCACGCAGCAACAAACTCGCAAGAAATCAAGGGTGTGCGGGCGACCTGGAAACCTAGACTTTCATGCCAAGAATGCACGGTTAGTTGCATTCTGCACCAGCAGCAGCAGGTGAGAAATGATCGGAGCCGAGGAAGATTCTTGGTGTGCACTCCTGCCATCCTGGTTTTCAGGCGACAGATCATGATCAGATTCTTGGTGTCCCAACATCCCAGAGCAGATATTTGGTCAGGTCAGGTGAAACACATGATGCTTTGCTTCATAATAGGTAGGGGTAGGATCATCTCAAGTTTCTGATAGGTTCTTGACAGGATGGCGAGCAGTACTGCTCTAGTTATGTACGTATGATCCGGATTCAGGACCACCTCAAGTTCCAAGGGAAAGGATGAGGATCCAAAGCATTTTTTCTTCAGTTGTGGAAAGGATGAGGATCCAAAGCATGTTTTCTCCATTCAGGGTTTTGTTGCTCTTGCTGTGATGCTCATGGTCATGGCCATCAAGAACCAGAAAATGCACCTTAATTTGCTGGAGAGAAGCAAAACACGGGCACAATCACAAGTTCAGAATCTACCTGCAATTGACTTTCAGTTGAATCAACAAACAACAGCAGCAAGCTTTATGAAAAGCTGTATACTGTACTTAATCGAAACGGAAAATTGCTTATCAAGAGAAAAGTCTGACACTGAACATTGGTAGTAAATTCTCTGGGCGAAAATTGTAGCTCTGCCCCAACCTTTTTAGATTAACATATCCGCAAAACTGTAACTAGTATAACCTCTTCCCGATGTACTTACATAATAACAGCAAGAGTTTCATCTCAAAGCACTCAAGGCTTGATCTCCCTGCATACAACAAAAAAGACTACACTACAATCATGTCTCAGGAATCTCTCAAGATACCACTGTCATCGCGCGACCCGGAAACTCCGAACAAACTCTAATATAACTTGTTGATCATTTCCAGCCATAGCTCTCGGATCTGCCATCTTCCTCCTCGCCGCTGACCGTCACCGATGAGGCAGCTACGCCTGAGCTTGAGAAGTGAAGGGGCCCCGGAGGTGACCCTCCTGACTGGGAGCTGCTTTGGTCCTGAGTTATCCAGAGCCCTCCCATGAGCACGATCGGCCGGTTGGCTGCCGGAGATCCTGGCGCCCTTCGGTTGTGTAGACGGTACTTCTGAACAATAAGAAAAACAATACAGGATTCACATTAGTGTCAATGCAAATTAAAAACCAGTAATAAATTCCATCATTAGTACATGGATAGAAGTTTGTGTAAGATAGTGGTGAATTGCTCACCTGGAGATGGCTCTTCACTTCATCATTGGTCAGGCCATCCACCTTCATCAGCTCCCTGATTTGCTTTGGAGTAGCAACTGCAATCATGCCAAGAAGAACAACCATGTAAGCTTTCTTGATATTATTTCTAGAAATGGCAGGAAATTCCTGTGATTTACTCCGGCCCCGCCGGTAGCAGCAGCCGGAGAGGTCTTGATCGGTGCCGGGGACAGAAACGGCAGATCCGGCATCCGCACAGCCTTGTCATCCTTCCTCAAACTCGGCGGCGCGAACGCCGGCGCGCCGGAGCCCACGGCCTTGAACGGCAACGCAGCGCCGTCGTGAGATTCCGGCTCCGACGACCTCCTCCTCGCATCCTGCTTCTGCAATCGTAAAAAGGCGCAAACTTTCAGAACCCAAAACACAATAAAAGCACACGATTTAAATTAATGATCAATGCTTCACGACAACAAGCAAGCACGCGGGCAACCAACTGAATCGCCGGATCCTACCTCGGAAGCATCGTCCCCCCGGACGGAATCGCCGGTCCAGAGCTGCGCGGTGCTCATCCAGTTGCTCTTGTCGCCTGCGCCGGCGTCCTCCTTGTCCTCTCCTCGATCGCCGCCTCTCTTCTTCTCCTCCACCTCCTTCTTCATCACATCAATCACTGCGCAAGCAACCAGACCACGTCAAGAAAGGCTCCCCAAAAAGAAGAAGACAACAAAGGGATAATAGCTAGCTAGTACTAGCAAAAGCAAGCAAGCAAGAGCTTTTTCTCTCACCGTCGGCGAGGAGGCGCGCGCAGAGCGGGAGCTCGCGCCGGAACACCTCGATCTTGCTCTTCTCCTCCTCCAGCCTCCGGACACAGCCGCCCACGGCGGCCGCCGGCGCCACCCCCCGCCTTCCGGCTCCGACGACCTCCTCCTCGCATCCTGCTTCTGCAATCGTAAAAAGGCGCAAACTTTCAGAACCCAAAACACAATAAAAGCACACGATTTAAATTAATGATCAATGCTTCACGACAACAAGCAAGCACGCGGGCAACCAACTGAATCGCCGGATCCTACCTCGGAAGCATCGTCCCCCCGGACGGAATCGCCGGTCCAGAGCTGCGCGGTGCTCATCCAGTTGCTCTTGTCGCCTGCGCCGGCGTCCTCCTTGTCCTCTCCTCGATCGCCGCCTCTCTTCTTCTCCTCCACCTCCTTCTTCATCACATCAATCACTGCGCAAGCAACCAGACCACGTCAAGAAAGGCTCCCCAAAAAGAAGAAGACAACAAAGGGATAATAGCTAGCTAGTACTAGCAAAAGCAAGCAAGCAAGAGCTTTTTCTCTCACCGTCGGCGAGGAGGCGCGCGCAGAGCGGGAGCTCGCGCCGGAACACCTCGATCTTGCTCTTCTCCCCCCCCAGCCTCCGGATACAGTCGTCCATGGCGGCCGCCGGCGCTTCCCTGACCCGCCCCAGGCTCTTGGCCGCGAACATCTTCAAATCCAGGCTCAAATCTGCGCCCATGCCGATCTCTCCTACGTCCAGACCCATCGATTTTACACCGGAGCTCTCGCTCTCGCTCTCCAAACGGAATCTTTTACTGACTTGTTGCAAGAGAAAGTATGAGGTGGATGTGAACTGGAGGGAGGAGGTGGGTGAATGGGGACGCTTATATAGAGGAGGAGAAGCATTCGGGAGGGAGGAGAATCTCGAGAGTGTGCGAGGATGAGACGAGGACGATTTTTCACGTCACCTACAGATAGCTACTACAACGGACGTCAGTTTCCGCCAAGGCCCTTGGGTTTTACGGCTTTTGAGCTTTAGCCCGCTTGCCTATGCATGCCAACAAATTGAAAATGTGTCTTGCACACACTTTTTTTTTTGTGCGTGTTGTACACACTTTCAACCAGATTGAGTCTGTACGATTGGGGTCAGAGGGAAGATGCAAAATGCCTTTTTTTTCATCAGGGTGTTAGAAGAAATAAAATATGCGGCCCTATTAACTCGAAATGTTTAGTTTTGGAAGCAATTAATCCTTGGCGTCAAATACGTGTTTATCTTATCAAGCTAGTGTATCGGTCAGATACGATAGACAGCAGGGGATGTGCACATGAATTACGAATTTAATTGTATGTGTATTCGTTCTATATTCTGGATTAGTATTGACTGGATATATTGATTTGTCTGGATATGCATGCATACGCGGCGCCGAGGTTACATAATAGGTTCGTATTGATTGTCTCGTAAAAGCGTGTGGTTGGTTTCCTTTTCTTTAATTTTCGCGGTTGGTCATTATATTTTTTTTGTTTTATCTTTTGAATGAATTTAGTTTTTGTACAATTTTATGCTTCTTCGGAACATAGTGTGTTGCGCTCATGGGTCAAGTTCGTTATTTTATTTGTTGTTATATTAGTTTTGCAACTTGTAACACTAAACACTCTAACCAACATTGACTTATCACGCAAAAATATGACATAAACTGCTCTCTAAACCGTCTTCACTTCAACTTTCTATAAATATCCAACTTGGTGATCATGTTTGGTTGGTGGTCACCCGGTTGTGAAGTTTTCAACAACAAGAATAGGTAAAAGTATGGCATGCCTTATATAAATAGTTGTCACGCATAGTCATGAGGTATTTTCTTGTGAAAAATATATACCTCATATTTGGCCATAGAAAGTGTATTCTGCCACACAACCTAGTAGAATATACGTATATCATGTCCATATAAAAAGTACTCCCTCTGTCCCATAATATAAGAGCGTTTTTGACACTAGTGTAGTGTCAAAATGCTCTTATATTAGGAGACAGAGGGAGTAGCACTTGACAACTATGAAAGTAATAAAGAAAACATCCATCACAACAGTAATCCCAAAGTCGAATTTAGAGACTCAATCCGTGAGAAGATATGAATTGCCCCCCTTTCATCTTTGTCTCATTAGAGTGGTGACATCATTTCACAATGGCATATGCATGGGATTTTTGAAATATCCGGCCATGAGATATCCTTTTCTAGGAAACACCTCCAGATATGCATCACCCGGCCCGTAGGATAGTTAGCATGCTATATGGTGTCATTCCCATTACTAATGTTAGCCATTGCTAGCTTAAAGTAAAATGCAGAATATGTTATCATCAACAACGGACTATAGGACACTCAAATATAAACTGAAAGTTGAATCAGTATTAACTTGTAATATTAGAACTAAGTTTAGGTATACCCTATGAATATTTGATGAAGCAGCATAGCGATCGTTAGCACTTGCATAAAATAACGAAAATGTTAACGCCCACACGTGTGGGCGTTGACCATCTCGACCACACGCATCCATCACCGTCCAGTACTATATGCATGAATCTTGACACAATCTGGCTGATTTTCTGTGCCACGTAGAATAAGGCGTGTGTGTGGTGTGTGACATAGTTCGTCCACACATCCATTTTATCACACGGAGAGGCCGGTGTGTGGGCGTTTAGCAGTTCACCCATACACCAGTTTTCAGTCACGCACAAGGGCTGGTGTGTGGGCATTTGGCATCTCGCCCACACGCCCGTCTCCTCTCCCACACGTAAGCTGCTAGTTGCCATGTGTTTTTGCAGCGCACATGGCAACTGCCTCTAGTGTGCTTTATAAGCAGGTGGCAACTCTCTTTTTTTACCCGAGTTGCCATGTGTTTTTGCATGGTACATGGCAACTGCCCCAACGTGCACGTACATGGCAACTGCCCTAACGTGCACGTAAGCAGATGGCAACTCTTTCTTTTTACATGGCAACTGCCCTAGCATGCTTGTGAGCACATGGCAACTCTCTCAACTGCCTAGTGTTAGTATGTGGCAACTCCTAAAGTTATGAAATCATGGCAACTACATTAGATCAGACCATACAAGGCAACTGCAGTTGAGCAACCATGATAACTGCAGTTGTCCGACATGGCAACCGGAGTTCAGCGACATGGCAACTGCAGATAAACGAACATGGACGAGGGTCTGGACCATGGCAACTGCGGGCGCGCGGGGGGCGTCACGCGTCGCGTGCGGGACCAGAAGGGGACGAGGCCTGACATACGGGCGTGTGGGCGTTATCAACTTCGCCCACACGCACGCGGGTGAGAGGGTTCAGGAGGGAAAAAAGATGTGTGTGGGCATTAGTTGTTTTGCCCACACGTAGGTGTGTGGGCTGGTTGATGTCCATGCCACACGAGGCGTGTGGCACAACTATCCGATACACCACACATGTGGCAGTTATCGGGACCCTAAAATAATATACAGACATAATTGCACACTAGCACCTGCGTAAAAGAATATACCCTATGAGTATTTGATGAAGGGGCATCTCAATTGTAACAGATAGATCTATTAGAAGAAAGAAAAATATGTGATTGTATTAACTGGATATGTTGAGTTTTGGTATCAATTAATCATAAGCGCCAAATACGAATGTATCTTATCAAGGTAGTGTATCGGTCAAATACGATAGACAGGGGTGATATGTACGTAAATTACAAATTTGATTGCATACGTATTCATTCTATATTTTGGATTTGTATTAGTTGGATATATTGATTTGTCTGGATATACATGTGTACGCGGCGCTGAGGTTACATAATAAGTTCGTATTCATGGTCTCGTAAAAGCGTGTCGTTGATTTTCTTTTCTTTAAGTTTTTCGATTGGTCAATATATTTTTCTTTCGTTTTATCTCTTGAATTTAGCTTTTGTACAATTTTCATTGTCTCGTAAAGTCACGACGTTGAGTTTCTTCGCCATTGCAGTCTCACTAGCGAGAGTGCGGGATAGGCATATTTGGTTGATGGTCTCCCGATTGTGAAGTTTTCAACAATCAGAATAGGTAAAAGTATGACATGCCTTATATAAATAGTTGTCACACATGGTCATGAGGTATTTTCTTGTGAAAAATGTATACCTCGTATTTGAACACAGAAAATGTATCTACTGCCCAACTAGCTAGTACAATATACACACATCACGTCCATGTAAAAACTAGCACTTGACAACTATGAAAGTAATAAAGAAACATCAGACACAACAGTAATCCCAAAGTCGAATTTAGAGACCCAATCTGTGAGAAGATATGAACTGCCCCACTTTGATCTTTATCTCATTAGAGTAGTGACATCATTTGACAATGAAAAATATGCATGGGTTTTTTGATATATCCAGCCACAAGATATTCTTTTTTAGGAAACACCTCCAAATATGCATCACCCGGCCCGTACGATAGCTAGCATGCTATATGGTGTCATTCCCACTATTAATTTTAGCCATTGCTAGCTTAAAGTAAAATGCATAATAAGTTATCATCTACAACGGACTATAGGACACTCTACTATGAACTAAAAATTGAATCAGTATTAACTTTTAATATTAGAACTAAATTTACGTATACCCTATGAATATTTGATGACGCGGCATCTCAATTGTTAGCACTTGCGTAAAAGAATATACAGATTTGATTGCATACGTATTCGTTCTCAATCGCTAGCACCCGCGTAAAATATACGGTGGTATTAATTGGATGTTGAGTTTTGGTATCAATTAATCGTAAGCGCCAAATATGAGTATATCTTATCAAGGTAGTATATCGGTCAGATATGATAGACAGGGGTGATGTGTACATAAATTACAAATTTATTGCATATGTATTCATTATATATTCTGAATTTGTATTAGCTAGATATATTGATTGTCTGGATAAACATACGTACGCGGCTCTGGGGTTACATAATAAGTTCGTACTCATTGCCCCGTAAAAGCACAACGTTGATTTCCTTTTCTTTAATTTTTGTAGTTGGTCAATATAATTTTCTTTCATCTTACCTTTTGAATTTAGCTTTTGTACAATTTTCATTGTCTCGTAAAAGCGTGTTGTTGATTGTATTTCGCTATTTTAGTCTCACTGGTGAGAGTCTAGGCATATTTGGTTGGTTGTCACCCGGTTCTGAAGTTTTCAACAACCAGAAAGGGTAAAATATTATCATGCCTTATATAAATAGTGCTCACGCATGGTCATGAGGTATATTCTTGTGAAAATGTATACCTCATATTTGGCCACAGAATGTGTATCTACTGCACGACTTATTCTTGTGAAAACTGTATACCTTGTATTTGGCCATAGAAAGTGTATCTACCGCACAACCTATTATTTTTATAAATGTATACCTTGTATTTGGTCACAGAAAGTGAATTTATCACACAACCTAGTAGAATATACTCATATCATGTCCATGCAAAAAGTAGCACTTGGCAACTATGGAAATAAAGTAACTTCAAGGACAAGACCAATTCATAGTTAAATTTAGAGACCCAATCCGTGAGAAGATGTGAATTGCCAACCTTTCATCTTTGTCTCATTAGAGAGGTGACATCGTTTTACAATGGCATATGCATGGTTTTTTTGGAATATCCAGCCACAAGATATCATTTTCTAGAAAACACCTCCAAATATGCTTCACCCGGCCTGTAGGATAGCTGGCATGCTATATAGTGTCATTCCCACTACTAATTTTAGCCATTGCTAACTTAAAGTAAAATGCAGAATATGTTATCATCTAATGTACAACAGGCATAGGACACTCTAATCTAAATTAAAAGCTTTTTTGTCTAGGGAATCTAAACAAAAAGTTGAATCAGTATTAACTTTAAATATTAGAAGTAAGTTTAGGTATACCCTATAGTATGAATATTTGATGAAGTAGCATCTCAATCGTTAGCACTTGCGTAGAAGAGTAGAGAAATTAATTTAATACAACTCCCAGCTGTCCTGCTCTTTTGTGTTCATCCCAAATTCTGAAAGCCAACAGCAAAATCTTTACAATAAAAAGAATATCGTGGATTAGTGGAGGATATGCCATGGACGGCTGGCGATTCAGATTCCGATGCCTTCCTGTTGAATCCAATACCAAGATGTCTCTGTTGGAATATATACATCTTTCTTTTCTTGAAAGAGAAAGTGAAAGGCCAGAGATAGATAGAAAGAGTGGGGATTACGAGTGGAAATGTTGTCCATTATTTTTTACTAGTACGAGATGCCTTTGCTGGAGCTGCACAAGAGGATTGCTGGTGGCCGGGAATATTCCGTGAAATGGCATTCATGTCATTTGTGCACAGGGCGAGGGGTAGTTTGGGGTTTTGCCTCCGGGGGGCAGATTATGCGCGCTCGGCTCGCCACGTACCTGGGTGAAGATAAGAGAGAAGACAGCAACTTTTTTTTTTTTGCGGGGGAGAGAAGACAGCAACTTGACCCAGCCTCTGCCGTTTCGTGCATCATCTGGCATACCAGTACTGCACTACGGAGTACAGTAGTATGTAGGCCCGTCACGCTACATGCAACCATAGACCCGTGGACTTTAATTTCTCTTAGTACGTTTTTATCGTGCCCAAATTGAAGTACACTACATAAATAATGGAAATGGATCATCAAGCACTTGTTTTCTTGAAAAAGATAACGGCCGAACGTGACCTTTTCTAGCTTCTCATTCCGAACGCCCGAAGGAACGTACTAAGATGCAACTCACCAATCTCGTTGCATTGAATTAGGGAGCTTTATATACCCGGGGAAAAACAGAATTAGGGAGCTTTATAGACTTGGAACAATTTGGTTACAATCGGCCCTAAGGCTGTGTAGAATATCGTATGACAAGCAATTATGGGACCTGGGATACTAGTATGATCTATCCGTAGAGGCAGAGTAGATCTGACGCACGGCAAGACTATCGTATGGGGTTAGCTAGCTATATTATATCCGCCCGTGTTGAATTTTTGTTGACCTATATATCTTACCGGCAAAATGTGTATTCTAGTAAGACATATGTGACCATCCTCTCAAAAAAATAAAAAAAAGACATATCTGACCATATATCTCTCTCTCTGTGTGTTGGGAGTATCACGTACGCATGCATGCCCACAAAATCGTAGTACCCGCGTACGCCGTGTAGAGTAGTAGGAGTATATGTCAAAATAGATGCACACGTAATGCAAGTCTTTTAGATAGGCTCTATGATATTTCGCAAAAAAAAAAGGAAAGATGATATACGGCTCTCGTCTGCAAGTGAGCACACGAAGACAAAGGCACTAGCCAGTTTGTTGCGAATAAATGAGTGATCCCTTGCCTTGCCTTGTATACGATGAGATAAGATATATAGGTATACTTCTTTTACTGGCTTTATTTAGATATACTCCATTTACTACTAGTAATATTTTAGCCATATACTGTACTACTCTATATGGTATAGTAGTGTTACACGTTTGTACAGAGAAAGTACAGGAGTCATCCCGTTTATCCGGTGCGTTCCAATCTTGTGACAAGATATGCGTGCATCGTCATGCAAGTTAAATGAAGTCAATTGATCATGGCAAATGTTGGGCGATCCGCAGAGGGAAAACCAATTCTAGTCTCATATAGGAGTACATTCACACACACAAGACATACATAACCAATTGTCTCTGACTTTGTAGTACTCCTACAAGTCATGGGTCGTTTCCGATCTTTGCTATCTAATGGACTGGTAATATAGTGATTTGTTAATGGGGGTGCATGTGTGCTCTTTTATCGCTCTTGATGCGAGCTTCGACGGTGTGTGACTCAGTGAGAGAGAGTGAGACGTGTGGGTGTGGGTTTGCAAGAGGACAAGACGGGGCAAGCCGCGAGATTCCGTTCCGTTGGGGAGAGAAAGCGGAGTGAGGAGAAGCGACGCCGTCGTCTCTCTCGCGCGCGCGTGGGTGGGGCCCGTGCCCACGCGGACGCGGTCGGGCACCAACGCCGGGACGCGCCGGTGGCCCCAAATGGAAGCGTCCTCTTCCTTCCTCCTTTTTCTTGTGCTCTCGTGGGTGGATGGAATCGGTTCGGTTCGCCGCATCGCGTGCGCTGGGCCCAGTCCTTTGTCTTTTCTTCTCTTCTGCAACCGGCAGGGGATGGCCGCCTCTTCTTCTCCTTATCCACCTGCCTCCCATTTCCTCCCTATTCCCTTTTTCTCGGTTCAAAGGGCTCTTCTTAAAATTTTTATTTTTTTTAACACAGTACAGACACAAGCCTTGATATAAACACGCATACGCTCACCTCTATGAACACTCTCACGCACACCCTATCTCTATGAGCTCCTCCGAGAGACTGAGCCGGTATGCCTTTTTGAGATTTGACGAAGTCGTACTCGACGGGAACGTCTCCTCCCACTGAACCCGTATCGTCGGAAATCCTGAAATAAATTCAGGATAAATGCAAGCACCAAGATTTGAATCATGGTGGGCTGGGGATACCACTGTCCTCCTAACCATCCTCCCGTAACGAAAGTATGATAGGTATTATCGTGTATGCCAACTAGGCAATTTCAATGAGGTGACATAGAATTAAATGAAGAAAAAGATGATTGACTACTCCCTCCTTTCCGGTTTATAGGGCTTATCTCAAAATTTTAGTTTTTCCATTTTATAAGGCTCAATTTGGTTGTTCCCCATCACATGTTCAGACTTCAAG
>NW_024114881.1:0-9727 GCF_003073215.2 Triticum urartu | reverse complement strand
CCCGATGAGCCGCAGGGGGGCCTACAGGTCCTCGACGTCGTGCTGCGGGAAGTCGCTAGCCAGAGGTACCTCTCCGTAAGGCGGTCGTTCTACTCGCCGGACATTAGGACGCCGCAGAGGCTCGGCGATGGCTTGCAGTCGTGGTTCGGCTTCTACCAGAGCATCCGGCCGACCCAAATGGGATTGTCACTCAACATCGGTGAGATACTATATGCTTTCGTTGTCCCAACGCTACCTGTCTCTTGATGATCAATTTGATTGCTTCCTTGTGTGTCCTGAGCTTACACCTGGGTGCCGATTTCAGACATGTCGTCCACGGCATTTGTCGAGCCGCTGCCGGTGATCGATTTTGCGGCGCAGATCCTGGGGAAGGATGTCATGTCAAGGCCGTTGTCGGACGCGAACCGAGTCAGGGTAAATTGTGTTGCACACTTGCGCTTATGTGCTATATCCAGACTAGTGATACACTACTACTTACATTACATAGGCAAGACCATGTGAAATTCGTACTTGTTCGGTTGTGAACTGGTGGTTTTTCAATACTTCATGGCTGATGCCTGATTAGTTTATATGGTTGTGTTTGATGTCAAGCAGATAAAGAAAGCTCTACACGATTTGAAGGTCGAAATCACTCACCGGGGAAGTTTAAGACGGAAATACCGTGTCTTCGGCTTGACAGCGCAACCAACTCATGAGCTAATGTATGTTCTGAAATCTCTGTTGGTGCTATTCTTGTGTTCCTGTTTTTTGCCTTCCATTTTACTTTCCAAATAATTGAGGATTGTCAGTTTTAGTGCCATAAAATTCACCTGACCGGACATTAAATGTTATGGGAACTTCAGTTTATTCCAGGATGTTTTGTAGTTATGTACTGGCAATTGAATGTTTGTGTAATAATTAAAAATATTGGAAGAAAAATGATTCGACAGGCTTATTGGTGATGGTTCTACTCTGAGAAATAGAATACTTAAAATATGTTGTAGCATGAACAGCAGTTTTTGTTAACAACTTGAGCATTGAACTGGTTGATACATGAAACTATATGCGGTTAGTTAGGCCTCCTTTGGTTCATATGATAGAAGTATCATGGGAATAGGAAAGTCATAGGAAATGGGATGACATGTATCTCAGTTCCTATAGCAAATGAGATGTCATTTGGTTCATAGGATAGGAATTTTTACATTAGGTCCAAGCTAATGTTTGTTTTCCTTTGAAATGTGAAGGATAGGAACCAATCCTACATAGGAATAGGAAATCTATTCTTACAAACCAAAGGGCTCTAAAGGAATTTATCTTAAGTGGGGTGTTCGGACATTGGTTTCAGCACTGACCGTAAGTCTGAATCTGATGAAACTTAATTGCCTTTTACCTTGGTTCGAAAGATGACCGTCCCATTAGCCAGCCAGGAGAATATCATACAGAGACCAACATTTAAAGAAAACTTCGTGGAAGCCATAGGAGGATGATGTTCTATTGTCATGTGAAATATGGGATGTTAAGAGGATGATGTTCTATTGTAACATGAAATTTCAAGTAAAAACACATATGGATGCGAGCTATGAAAAAGACAAATTCAGCAATGACTAGTGACGTTACTGTTCGGCACTATTCAATGCTGATTTTGTCTTTTTGATAGCTCACATCCCTAATGTATCTGAACTTGAAATTTTGCATGGCAATACAATGCAATGAAATGCAAAAGCCCTTTGCATTTTCTCGAAAAAATAGAACATCACCCTCTTAACATCCCATATTTTTTGAGATTTTTTCGAAACTCTAAAACATCTTTTTCGCGTGGTTTTCACTGGTTTCAACCGAATGTGGGTTTCCGTATGATATTCTCCCTTAGCCAGCCTCATCCACAGCTTCGCTAGATTTCTTTGATTTTTTCCTGTAGGAATCCTATACTATGGAATTCCTACAGAATTCCTACAAACCATAGGAGGCCTTAGTTTTTGGTGTTAGATGTGTTAACAATTGCTAGATAAACTATTCTAATTCAAACTTGTCCTAACTCCTAAAGTGCATAGCGTATTGACGGTGCATGGCATATTGGCATCCTTTCTTACACTGTTACGCAAATATGTACTTAAACATGCAAAAAACAAAGTAGTGGTGCTTGGGCTAACATTTCAGCACCTGCCTTTGCTCTTTTTCTTATAACAGTTTCCCAATTGACGATGAAGTGAAATCGGTTGTAGAGTACTTCAAGGAAATGTATGGTTTCACCATAAAGCAACCACATCTTCCCTGCCTTCTTGTAGGAAACCAAAAGAAGCCAAATTATCTACCAATGGAGGTCAGTAACTAATGTCTTTAGTCTCGCGCTGTCCCAAACTTCCTATCAGCCAGTGCAATACATGATGCTTTTACTATTACTGAATACTGTGTGACACGAGATGCTTATTGACAGGTCTGCAAGATTGTTGAAGGTCAGAGATACAAGAAGAGGTTGAATGAAAAGCAGATCACATCATTACTGAAAGTTACATGCCAAAGGCCTGGAGACAAGGAAATGGATATTCGACGGGTATGAAGTGTTTCTTGGTATACTCAAAAGTGATTGAACTTGGCAATATTTGCAGAGACCATTCATAAGAAATTCAGATACTATCATGCCAAATTTATTTTGAATAATTTCTTTGTTGTTTTCAATAATTAACATGCCAAGTTTATTTCAATCCTTGCGTAGTACATTGAAGAATATTGTTGGCTTCATTGCCACACTTTGCAACATAAGTGACAGATGTGTGTAGCTACTGTTTGTTTTACTGGCACAAATGTAAGTGTCGCGGCACACTTTCTTACCAGCCTGTCCACCTGTCACCGAACTCATATACTTTTGCCAAAGTTGTGGACACCAATTTATTTACCACACCCTTTTTAGCTTGCCACAGTTTAGCAGGAAAATCTTGGCAAAGCTCGGTTATGAACCAAACGTGCATGTACTCTGTTTTTTTGTCAGTGCTTCAACATAATTCAGTCAAAACCCGATATAGGAGGAGTACAATTTTCACTGCCCGCTGCCAATTCTTCTTGTTTTGTTTCATTACACAACATTGAGTGACATAAAACATGGTCTGGCCCCTACCAAAATTTCCTAAAAGACTAAAAGGCAACTGTTTTCAGACCGTTCACAAAAATGGATATGATCAAGATCCCTATGCGAAGGAATTTGGGATAAACATAAGCGACAAACTCACCTCTATTGAAGCAAGAGTTCTGCCTGCACCCTGGGTAAGATCAATGCTGTTCTCCAATTTGCTATTGCCAGCTATTCTGTGCTCATTCCTGACTTGCCTTTCTGTGTGAAGCTAAAATATCATGATACCGGAAAAGAGTCAGAGTGCTTACCTCGTGTTGGCCAATGGGACATGAAAAACAAGGTTAATATCCACTCTGCTGAAGTCATCACTTCTCAGTTGTAGTAGAGTTACTATTGTGCCTGAAGTTGTCAATTCACCACTGAAATAAAATCATTTTTGCAGAAAGTTGTCAATGGATGCACTGTGAATCATTGGGCATCCATTAACTTCTCAAGAAGTGTTCAAGAAAGCACTGCCAGTGGATTTTGCCAGGAGTTAGCCCAAACGTGTAAACTTTTAGGCATGGTATACCTCTCATTTATGCTAGTATATTATATTATACAGAGGCTTGCTTTTTTCAGTTGCAGTAGCAATATTTTTTCAAGTAACTGTTATTTGTTAAACGGCATTGCAGGAGTTCAACAGCGAGCCTGCTATACCAATGTATTCGGCTAGACCAGAGCAAGCAGTACAGGCGCTTAAGCATGTGTATAACGCTGCACTGAAAAAACCCAAGGGAAAGGAGCTTGAGCTTCTTTTGGTAATCCTCCCTGACAACAATGGTGCATTGTATGGTGAGGATGCAGTTTCACCTCCTATTGTACAGTACTTTGTTGCAAATATTTTTCAGTCCTCTGCTCGTCCTTTCTGCTTTTCTCACATATAATGAGTATTAATTTTCAGGTGACATAAAGCGCATTTGTGAGACCGAATTGGGAATAATGTCACAGTGCTGCTTAGCAAAGCATGTATTTAAGATCTGCAAACGATACCTGGCGAATGTCTCACTCAAAATCAATGTTAAGGTAGTTATTAACTGGGACCAATGGTCTTCGTTTCACACGTAGATTTCACGTTCAGAAAGTAAGTTAGTCTCTGATGATAGAGACAATTCACTATATCTCATGTTTAACAATTTTGGTGAAATCAGATGGGGGGAAGAAATACCGTACTCTTGGACGCGGTAAGTCGGAGAATCCCATTGGTCAGTGATGTACCGACAATAATATTTGGTGCGGATGTAACGCATCCTGAAACCAGAGAGGACACCAGTCCATCAATTGCTGCGGTAAGATTTAGCATTACTCTGCTGTCTCTTTAACCAAGTTTCCATATGATATCCTCTAATACGGTGCTTTTACAGGTTGTTGCTTCTCAAGACTGGCCAGAAGTTACAAAGTACGCTGGATTGGTGTGCGCTCAAGCTTATCGGCAAGAGCTCATCCAGGATCTCTACAAAACATGGCATGATCCTCAGCGAGGCACTGTCACCGGAGGCATGATCAGGTATTTCTCATGCACTGAGTCACACCCTTAATAACACATCATCTGTAAAGATAATGCACAAGTTCACTCGAGACGACAAAGAAGCACAGAACAATGTGTGCATTTGATCATCCGTCATCATGCACGGCGAAAGTGTTAAGTAGAGCATCCAACTTCAGATCATTGGATCTCTCTGAAAAAATATCAGGACCTCCCATGCACAGAATGAGCTTGATGAATTTCCTTTCTGTGTGTAACTTCATGCAGGGAGCTTTTAATTTCCTTCAGGAAAGCCACAGGGCAGAAACCATTGAGAATAATCTTCTACAGGTAGTACTTCACTGTGCATGTTGGATGTCTCTTGCAGGGTACAAAAGGCTTGCTAATGCCAACAGTTTTGTGTTGTATGGAAGTTCAGATAATTACGAATTCTTTTCTTCTGCAGGGACGGTGTCAGCGCAGGACAGTTCCATCAAGTATTACTTTACGAGTTAGATGCTATCCGCAAGGTTGTCAACTAATGTTCTACCTATTATGTTGACATGCTTACACGTTAAAGTATCCTAATTGACCCCTTGGATATTTTCAGGCTTGTGCATCTTTAGAACCAAATTACCAACCTCCAGTGACGTTTGTGATAGTCCAAAAGCGTCACCATACAAAACTATTTGCAAACAACCACAATGATAAAAGCAGCACCGACAAGAGCGGAAATATCCTGCCTGGTATATGCCATGCCATTTCCATCATCAAGATATTGATAACTCACTTATTGACTTACATTTTCTTTGCCCTAATAAATTTTCATAACTGCTCACTGGTTGTGCCTAAAATAGGCACCGTTGTTGATTCAAAGATATGCCATCCCACACAGTTTGATTTCTACCTCTGCAGCCATGCTGGAATCCAGGTAAGGACGTGTCCGATTGAATTTTGAAAGGATTGCCTTGATTTCATATTTCGTGGCTATGATTATAGGCTTGAATGTACAAAATGCAGAGAATAGCCTGTACAATAATTATGTTGTTAAAGCTGAGATGATCTTATAGTGAGTTAGCTAATGTCAGTGACATTGCCAGGGCACCAGTAAGCCAGCACATTATCATGTTCTGTGGGACGAGAACAATTTCATGGCGGATGAAATGCAGACTTTGACGAACAACCTTTGCTACACGTATGCTGTTCCCATCCTATAATTCATGATACTTTTTCAGAACCAAAGTTGCATTCCGTTATTCAGTTTGAAAAATATCTTACTAGCTATGTGAATTCGTCGCAGGTATGTGCGTTGCACACGATCTGTTTCTGTCGGTAATTTCTTCCTTCTCGCGCTCCTGCTGAATACATTAACTCTTTCAACGTAACAATTTGGCGAGAAATCTGAACTTTGGCCTTTGGTATGTTGTGTTGTTTGAGCAGTGCCGCCTGTTTACTACGCTCATCTAGCCGCATTCCGGGCACGTTTCTACATGGACCAAGATAGCCTCTCGGTGAAGAATGCCAACGGGAGGAATGGAGGCGCCATGAAGACTATGCCGGCAGTGAAAGAGAGGGTGAAGAGGGTGATGTTCTACTGCTGACAAGGGGAAAAGAGTAGCACCCAGGCATGCTATATACTCCAGCTAACACTAGGAGTTAGAGGTTTAGATTAGATATATGTAGGGCGGGAAGAGTGAAGAACTAGGTATCTTGTCCTGTAAAAACTTGGCCGATGTTTTATTGAGGGCGAAAAAAATCCTGCGTAATATATAGCTTATATATTGACAAAGTCAAGTCTGGAAAATGTGCACAAATATGCTTCTTAAGGGCACTCCTTTCTTCAACTTTGCAGGGGTTGTGCTGTATTTTGGGCATATATGAAACACATGATCTTGAGCATATATTGATGCCAGAATTAGGCAAGGCTCATAATTAATTGTCTGATCAGTGTTCAGAAAGATTAGGGATAACAAGCAGTAGCAAAAAAAAAGTAGTAGGAGTAGTAACTTTTGAGCATGGACTAATAGATCTGTGAAAGCAGATTTTCCGCAAAATTGTAATATAAAAAAATCAAGAAAAATAGTTTCATATCTACGGAGCGACAAACCAAACAGCTACAGATACTCCCAGTAAACAGCTATAGATACTTGCATGAAGTCAAAAATATGCTACAACAACAGAAGAACAGGCCATCTTATTTTTCTTATCAATCACTCTACTGCCTTTCCCAGCAGCTCCCCATGGCAGGCCCAACCAAGCAACATTTGGTTCCATCAAAAACTCGGTACTAACTAAATTTCTGGGGGTGGAAACTTATTAAGACTGCTTGCCAGATTTTTCAGGGGCAGTGATCTCGGGTTCTTGCGACTGTTTGATGACCGTACCGTTTGTGGAAGCAACATTTTCTTGAAGGGAACCGTTCCCTGTCCCAACGACTTGAGCCGTCGTTTCTACCGCCTCTGCTTTCAGCTTCTGTTCCCTCTCCAGGTCTTGCTTTGCCAGGGGAGAGAACTGCGAGTCAAGGGACCTTACAGCGCCCAACCACGCGATGACAATCACCAGCAATATTCCTCCAAGGTACGGCGTTGAGTTGGCAAGAGACCCAAATGACAAGATCATGAACTGCTGGATCAAGGCGCCTCCAGATTTTCCCAGTGGGTTGCATACCACATCTATTGCTGCCTTACCTTTGACCTATAATCACGACAAGAGAAGAAGTTACTAAATAAGTATCGAGAATTCGACAATAGCCAGGTATTTGTTAAAGCAAGCATCAAGGTCTGTAGACAATGCATACTAGGCTCTTATATCCATCATAAAATTTCTGACAGTTAAGTACAGATAATTGTTTTTTTCAGGAAGAGAAAGCACGCCTTTTTTCATTAGGAGAGGGAACAACAAACAAGTACAGATGATTGTCAGATAACATTGAGCAAGGATTCTAGTGTGCAGGCAAATTACGATTGGAAGTAAAAATAATGAAGCACAACAACTTAAACATACTATGATCATATCAACATAACTGAATTCTAGTTACAATCAAAGAATTGATCAACCGTTATTTTTTTAACCAGACCTAGTCAAACTATACAGTTTTGCATGTATATTTTATCATATGATGATTGATTTTCATTTTGTAATATAGCAAGTATATCAAATGAAGTTTATGTTCTATTCACATCCTTCCTTATCTGTTCTCAAAATCTACAGTATCTTTTGAACTGTACTAAACTGATACAGCAAAATAGCTCAAAAGTACCATAGTTACATAATCATCATGATTGATGGCATGTTCTGTTTTGTTTCAGTTACTAGTAATTTCGATTTCAGATCTTGGAAATCCAAAACCGTATGAAAACATGACTAGTTGGTTTTGCCGTGTGTTCCCACGCTACTATATTACATGAGTAACTGAAGAGATATTTTCTACATTAGGAACAAGTAACTTTCAGCACTAACCTTCATGTCCTCATCCAAAGGAATGTACGCCATTTCTTTGCAAGGATCGAACAAACTGTACTTTGCACTCTTACTGAAAATGTTCTGTAGTGCCCCAACGAAGACCGCCGCAAGCAAAGGCGTCATCCCAAACGTGGCTAGAAGAGGAGTGAGTGGCTCGCCCAACCTCTTACTGAAAATGTTCTGTAGTGCCCCAACAAAGCCCGCCGCAAGCAAAGGCGTCATCCCAAACGTGGCTAGAAGAGGAGTGAGTGGCTCGCCAAACAAAAGCAGTGAGAAGAATCCAACTCCAGTGACAAGCAACACTGCAGGGGTGATTGTAGCTGCAACTCCCCACCCGAATTTTCTAAGAATTAATCTCCCTAACAACATCATTGTAAACGTAGCTATGCCAGTAGCCGTTGAGAAATCGCCCATGAATGAAGAATACTCGTTAGGACTTGGGAACTGCAACAGAACAACATAAAAGTCAACTACTATGTTGTCTATGAACAAATTGTAAGTCATGATTTATGGATGAACTTACCTGTGCCTTCAATTTCGATTTCCATGTCACCTCTACAAGGTTGATGCTTATACCATAAGCAACGACCAGTGTGGCAAGATCCCTCACATATCGAGATGATACCAGCACCTTCAAACTCTCCCCCATACTAAGCTTTGGCTTATTCTGTAAGTAAGGTTATGTACAGCACCGTCAACAGAAACTCCATATATACAAGTAGTAAAATCACAGAAACCATAACAAAGCTAACCTTCTTCTTCCGTTCGACCGGCAGAGATGTTTTATCAATAACATACTTGTTCACTCCCCAATAGATACCGGCAATGACGAAACCCAGTACAACCACGATGCTCATCATGCCCTTCAATGATATAGCCCATCCGTCCACCCCTGGACCCAAATTCTGCCTCATGTTTGAGAAGTATTTCACCGTGCGACCAGAGAAGATGAGAGCCACATTGGCCCCAAGCCCGAAGAGTGGGTAAAACTCTTTAGCCTCTTCAACCGTAGTAATCTAAAAACAACAGTACGGGCACATGAGAAACTGTATAACTGCTATAGAATCAATCTACTGCGACTGATTCTGAACCAGTAATAAATTATAAATTCCTATGCACACGTACTTAGTCGTTCCCAATATTTTGGAACAGCGGAGGACCCAACAATTTTGCACACTTATAGCCAGGATTCGGGAACGAGAAGTGTTTCCCTGTGTGTACCTGATTGGCAAATCCCCAAAACAGGACGGAGATGACAACGCTGCCCCAGAGCTCCGCCATGACGTAGAAGAGGCAGAAACTCCAGACGCGGAGGATGGCGACGGGCCCCAGGAAGCTGGGGCCGAGCGACGCGAGGAGGCGGTCGGCGAGCGCCGTGGGGTGGATGGCGTCGCGCATAGGGTAGAGCACGTATCCGAAGACGCCGAAGAAGGCGATGAAGGGGAAGATGACGGTGTAGAAGAGCGCCTCCTTGGAGAGCACGTCGGCGAGCTTGGAGTAGAGAAGCATGAAGCCGATGGCCATGGGGAGGTTGACCCACGTCTTGAGGAAGGGGATGATCTCGGCGCTGCTCCCCTTGGCGGTGACGACGAGCACGTCCTTGGTGTCCCTCAGGATGGTGTAGTTGAAGAGGATGCAGAAGAACATGAGCCCCAGGGGCACGATCTTCTTGAGCGTGAGTGCGTCCACGCCGAGGAACTTGCGGGAATTGTCCG
>NW_024114880.1:0-5247 GCF_003073215.2 Triticum urartu | reverse complement strand
ATGAGTTCCTCTCCTTCTTGGCGCAGCCCTACCCCTCTCCCTCCTCGTCTCTCGTAGTGCTTGGCGAAGCCCTGCTGGAGTTCCGCGCTCCTCCACCACCACCACGCCGTCGTGCTGCTGCTGGATGGAGTCTTCCCCAACCTCTCCTTCTCCCCTTGCTGGATCAAGGCGTAGGAGACGTCACCGGGCTGTACGTGTGTTGAACACGGAGGTGCCGTCCGTTCGGCACTAGGATCATCGGTGATTTGGATCACGACGAGTACGACTCCATCAACCCCATTCACTTGAACGCTTCCGCTTAGCGATCTACAAGGGTATGTAGATGCACTCTCCTTCCCTCGTTGCTAGATTACTCCATAGATTGATCTTGGTGATGCGTAGAAAATTTTGAATTTCTGCTACGTTCCCCAACACCTCGACCCAAGTCACTGCGCGCAGGCGGGGCCGGAAGTTCTGGGTCAAGGTCCGGGGAGGGTCCGGCCTAACCAGAGAGTTGGCACAATGGGAGCTGGGCTGGCGTCCGGGGGCCGGAAGTTCCGGGCCAGATTCCGAGCTGGTTCCGGGCTAACCAGAAAGTTGACACGCCCGGGCTTGGCTGGGTCGTCGGAGGCCGGAAGTTTCGGGTCGTCCGGAGGTTCCGGACTCCTGGCCGGAAGTTCCGGGCTGAGCAGAGAGTTGTCGGATGTTCCTTCTTCCTTAGCTCTCGGCTCCATGGCTTGTGCGTTGTACCTGATCACACATAGTGTTTCTGACTTAGGCAGTAGCCATGTCTCACTCGAATGTAAGGGAAGCTCAAGGAGGAGAGGTGTCACCTCGGATTGAATAGCACGTGCTCGAGCCCTTGTCATGGGTCCACTTGGAGCTTGGATAGCTGAGGTAGTGTCCATGGGGATGGCCGTGGGATGCCCCGCATCACAACTACTCTAGGAGGAATGTTTTTATGTGGTGCTAATGATTTAATAACTTCTAAATCTTTATCCCTAATACGTGTTAGTGGGGTACATGTTTGTATATAAATTTAAATTGAAGTTTATTCACAACAAATCAAAATCATGTTAACATATAACCTTTAGGCCAATGCCCATGAGTCGCTCACTAGTTGATTTGATGATCAAAGCCTAGGTTCGGCTATTGTTGGAGGTGTCGGCAAAGCCACACTACATTTTCGTATTCCCTATGACAGTTCATACAGAGTGGAATCTCTCGGTAACATCAATTTTACCTACAAAAATAAATAATTCAAACACAAATCATAAAAATACTACAATATGAGGGGGGGGGGGGGTATGATATGAAGCCAGGCAATGCCACCATTTTCAGCCATTAGATGCAAAAACAATGGATACGATGAATGGCCATGAACATATTTTACATAAATAACATTATACTTCATCGAAATCAATCCGCGGTTCAATGTGCACCGCAGTTTCATCAGATCAATATGAAATGCTAGTAGGAACGGTGAACATTGCTAGTAACATATTGAAAGGGAATGGTGGACTAAAAGCAGAGCACTTTCCGTGGGGTACAGGAAGGAGAACAAAGAAGAGGAAAAGAAAGAGAGAAGCAAATTCTTTTTCCTGAGAATTAAGAGAGAAGCAAAACTGTAATGAAAAGGTGGGCAAGAACCTTTTTTTTTGAGATAAGGGCACGAACCTCTAAGTCTAAAACGTCTCCAGGCCTGACACGCGTCAGGGTGATTTTTATATACGGGCGGCCCAGTGGTCTACTGGGCTCGTTCAAACGAGTTTGAAGACACCGACGAGCCCACTAAAACCAGCCGGAGGAATGCACTCCCTTAAAAAAAAACAAAAAAACCCGGAGGAATGCAGGGACCGCTGCGCGCTATCGGACGAACCTAAAAATCGCAGAAATGTCGACGGAAAAACAGGAAAGGGAGCGAGTTAGTTTGAGAATCTCAGATTCCGGTCAATGGATCTCAACTAACCGCTTGCATTTATAGCCGCGACAACCTCGTTCTTGAACTGTTCAGACTCCGATCTGTCTCGCGAGCCGCAATGGAGATCGAACGCGCCGGCGACGAGGACGACGCGTCTCCGGTGGAGCAGGTCCGGCTGACGGTGCCGGTGACTGACGACCACTCGCTGCCGGTATGGACGTTCCGGATGTGGACGATGGGCTTCCTCTCCTGCGCCCTCCTCTCCTTCCTCAACCAGTTCTTCGCCTACCGCGCCGAGCCCATCATCATAAGCCAGATCACCATCCAGGTCAGTACTCTCTACTTACTCAGTAGACCGCGCCTGCAGATTATGACGGGGAATTCACGGATCGCGCATGCATGGATGGATGGGTGCAGGTGGCGGCGCTGCCGATCGGGCGCTTCTTGTCGCGGGTGCTGCCGGAGAAGAAGTTCAGGGTGTTCGGGCGGGAGTGCTCGGTGAACCCGGGGCCCTTCAACGTGAAGGAGCACGTGCTGATCTCCATCTTCGCCAACGCCGGCGCCTCCTTCGGCGGCGGCAACGCCTACGCCATCGGCATCGTCACCATCATCAAGGCCTTCTACAAGCGCAACATCTCCTTCGTCACCAGCCTGCTCCTCGTCATCACGACCCAGGTGACCTATCAGTTAGATCTGCTTTGTACGTGTTGTGTTTCAATCGATCTATCAACTGTTGGTTCATGGATGAATCTGATCGGTGTTCCATCCATGCATACAACGTATAGGTGCTGGGGTACGGCTGGGCAGGGCTGATGAGGAAGTACGTGGTGGAGCCGGCGCACATGTGGTGGCCGACGAGCCTGGTGCAGGTTTCTCTCATGAGGTACCTACGTCGATGATCGATTTGGTCAAGTGTAACCTAATCAATTACTCAAGTGACGACGATGAGATTGCATTGCCCATGCGTATAGGTCTGATCTGATCTGAGACTGAAATCTGTTGGCAGGGCGATGCACGAGAAGGAGAAGCGGCGGATGACGCGGGGCAAGTTCTTCCTGATCGCGCTCATCTGCAGCTTCGCGTGGTACACGGTGCCGGGGTACCTCTTCCCGACGCTGACGGCCGTGTCGTGGGTGTGCTGGGTGTTCCCCAAGTCCATCACCATGCAGCAGATCGGGTCCGGCCTCAACGGGCTCGGCATCGGCGCCTTCACCCTCGACTGGGCCACGGTGGTCTCCTGGCTGGGGAGCCCGCTGGTGACGCCCTTCTTCGCCACCGCCAACGTCCTCGTCGGCTACGTCCTGCTCATCTACCTCATGCTGCCCATCGCCTACTGGGTGATCAACCTCTACAGCGCCAGCAGCTACCCGCTCTTCTCCAACGAGCTCTTCGACGCCCACGGCCAGCTCTACGACATCCACTCCATCGTCAACGACAAGTTCGAGATCGACATGGACGCCTACGCGCGGCAGGGCAGGATCCACCTCAGCCTCTTCTTCGCCGTCAGCTACGGCCTCGGCTTCGCCACCATCGCCGCCACCTTCACCCACGTCGCATGCTTCTACGGCAAGTATGTTCATTTCCTTTCGTCGATCGTATATGCACATATGCTTGCTGTGTATTGACTGTTTGATTGAGTTGTTAATTTGTGCGTGAAGGGAGATGTACCAGAGGTTCCGGGAGTCGTACAAGGGCAAGATGGACGTGCACGCGAGGCTCATGAAGAGGTACGACGACATACCGAACTGGTGGTTCTACATCCTGCTCGCGGTGTCCATGGCGGTATCCTTGGTCCTCTGCACCGTGTTCAAGGAGGAGGTGCAGCTGCCGTGGTGGGGCCTCCTCATTGCCTGCGCCATAGCCTTCGTCTTCACGCTCCCCATTAGCGTCATCACCGCGACCACAAACACGGTACTAGTACATGCTTATGCTGACCGACCGTGTGTCGTCGGTCGACGTGCACAATCGTATCGCTAATCAGTTGTGGCGTTGGATTAATTGCAGACGCCGGGGTTGAATATCATCACGGAGTATTGCTGGGGTCTGATCATGCCGGGGAAGCCCATCGCCAACGTGTGCTTCAAGGTGTACGGCTACATGAGCATGAACCAGGCCGTCTCCTTCCTCACCGACTTCAAGCTCGGCCACTACATGAAGATCCCCCCAAGATCCATGTTCCTGGTGCAGGTACGTAACTGCACGGCGATTACAAATTGTTAAGCTCTCAGAGATTTATCTTGTACGTACGTCCAAGTCCAACCAACATATTAATTCATGTTCAGTTCGTGGGGACGGTGGTGGCGTCGACGGTGAACACGGTGGTGGCGTGGTGGCTGCTGACCACCGTGCCGCACATCTGCGAGAAGGGCCAGCTCCCGGAGGGCAGCCCGTGGACGTGCCCGGGCGACCACGTCTTCTTCGACGCGTCCGTGATCTGGGGCCTCGTCGGCCCGCGCCGCATCTTCGGGCCGCTCGGCTACTACTCGGCGCTCAACTGGTTCTTCCTCATCGGGCTAGCCGGGCCGGTGGTGGTGTGGCTCTTCGCCAAGGCGCTGCCGCGGCACGCCGGCTGGATCAGCCTCATCAACCTGCCCGTCATCCTGGGGGGCACGGCCATGATGCCGCCGGCGTCGGCGCTCAACTACACGGCGTGGGGCTTCGTCGGCTTTGTGTTCAACTTTTTCGTGTTCCGGTACCGCAAGGGGTGGTGGAAGCGGTACAACTACGTGCTGTCGGCGGCCATGGACGGCGGCGTGGCCATCATGGGGGTGCTCCTCTACTTCGCGCTCACCAGCTGGGGCCACCAGCTCGACTGGTGGGGCTCCAGGGGCGAGTACTGCGACCTCGCCGCCTGCCCCACCGCCAGGGGCGTGCTGGTGGACGGATGCCCCGTCCTCTGAGACCGAGGGTTCAAGTCTTGATCGACACGTGAAGCATGCACCTAGCTTAGCTCTAGTATAACGTGTAGAATTATAGATTGTGTGTGCTGCTCTTTGTCAATTGGAAAATTAGATTATGTAGCTATCAGAATCAGACCGTTCATTTCTTAGGTATTAGAGCTGCGGTTTGTTTGATGGGAGTGGATGCCCGTCTGGTTTAATATTGTGTAAAGATTGGAAAATTAGCCTTGTTTCATGAGACAAAAATCCTTAAGCCAATCAATTTCCATTTAACTTCCATCTTTACCTAACAAAAAATGCTACACTTACGGATAGCACCTACGCACCTACGGACTCTTCTTCCCCACAAATCGGCTTCCCCCTGATTTCCAGTTATACCTGGCCATACCTCGGGCCGAGCGAGCAAAAAACCCAAGTCCGGCCCGGCTGTCGGGCCTGTTTTTTGGG
>NW_024114879.1:0-5095 GCF_003073215.2 Triticum urartu | reverse complement strand
GAAACCGGTGCCGGGAAAAGCCGCACTACGGCGGCGGCTCCGCCTCGCCGAAGACGGCGAGGAGGGCTCAGCCTTCCCCGGTGTTCCTGGGCACGGCTCTATTCGTCCTAGGCTTCGTATCGCTCTTCACCGGGCACATCGTCACGGACGCCGACTGGTCGCGGATCCGGAGCCGGTGGCGGTCCAATCAGGTGACTGATTGAAACTTTGGCCATTTTACTGCATAGTAATTCGACAGAATTGTGGATGAGTTTTGGTTTTCGCGGTTTGTTGAGTGTGATTTCTCTAGAAAGAGTTTGATTCTGGTCAGTGAAAATTCAGTACCGATGGCTGCCCCTGTCACATCGTAACCTATAAATAAACAAACTGAAGGAACCGAGTGAAAAGCTCTCGCCATTTTCCTTGTAAACTAGCAAATCGGAAATTTTAATTGTCGGTTTGAAAGATTACTAAGTCACTTTCTTGCCTGTTCATGTGCAATCCATCGCAAAGTTCCCCTGGCATTCTCGATTGATATTGCTCTATGTTGCTCATAATGTGCAGGTTCGAAACACTGAACCCATTGATATTTGGAAATCAAGGTATTCCAACTTGTACTATGGATGCAGCGGGAGGAGCCCAAAATTAAGATGTTAGTCTACTCGATCAGTCAAGTCCGCCCCTTTTAAACTAGATTGTGAAGAGCGACGAAATTTACAATCTTGAGGTTTCTCTGTGTTCATCTTTCAGCTGCTGTGTCGGAGAACAGTTCTACCGGCTACTTGCTGATTGCTACTAGCGGGGGACTGAACCAACAACGCATAGGGGTATAATCTTTTTTCAACTTGTAATTGATTTGTTTCTCTTATCCATTATATTACCATTATGATCTTCAGTTTCCAGATAACAGATGCTGTTGTTGTTGCCTGGATTTTGAATGCCACACTTGTTGTGCCCGAGTTAGACCACCGCTCATTCTGGAAGGATGACAGGTGATTTAAGAACTTGAGATTACATGGCATATTCTATGGTTGTTTGCTGCTCACAGGTACTTGTCCTCATACTGTGTGTGTTATTTGCAGCGAATTCTCCGATATTTTTGACACGGACTGGTTCATATCGTACCTATCAAAGGATGTAACTGTTGTTAAAAGGATCCCTTATGAAGTTATGATATCGATGGATAAACTTCCATGGACTATGCGGGCACCTAGAAAATCCATGCCTGAGTTTTACATTGATGAAGTTTTGCCTATTCTGATGCGAAGGAGAGTAAGTAAGCCAAACAAGCGCATTTGTTTGGGGCTTGTTGCATATTATTCTGTATTTATCGAGTGCATGCTACTATTTATTGCTTCTATCCTTGTCAAGCATGTCATCATGTACAGGCAGAAGTTATTTCATTTCGCAGTCTTTCTACTTATTACTTTGTTTAATTTCAAGATAACCATTCTATTCATCTGCTTTAGTGCAAAGTTGCGTGTGTGATAACCTGAACATCTGGTTGTCTAATTACTTGCTGTTGCATGGTCAGCTTGGTAGCCTCATTTGTTGGTTAAGAGAATACATCCTGATTTCCCTTTTATTAAGAGGTATATTAAATGCTGTATTAATTGGCAGCATATATGAAATCATTATAGCGATATGTGAGTCATCTGTTCTGTTTTAGTGAGGAATATATGAATACAGCTACATTTTCCTATTAGCTCAGCTCTCGAAAATTTTGCAGGCTTTGCAGCTCACGAAGTTTGATTATCGGCTCACCAATGATCTTGATGAAGAATTGCAGAAGTTACGGTGTCGAGTAAACTTTCATGCATTAAGATTCAAAAGGCCCATACAAACTCTGGGTAAAAAATTGGTGCGAAGGTTGAGAGTCATGAGCTCACGATATGTCGCCATTCACTTGAGGTATAGTCCCTATATGGAATTTATGAACATTTCGCTGAAAGTACGCATATTTTACTAAACATCAATTTTGGGTTATGTCATTAGGTTTGAACCTGACATGCTTGCATTTTCTGGCTGTTACTATGGTGGTGGTGAAAAAGAAAGAAAGGAACTTGCTGAAATTAGGAAACGGTGGGATACATTACCTGTAAGACTCTGAAACTTGGTGAGATAATGAGGTTTTCCTATCGAATAATTCTCAACAGATGGGTCCATAACTATAATTATCACTTTTTACTTCGTTTATTGTTGGCTCTTTGTTGGGTTTTGTGTTTCTCTTTTGCACCTACAAGAATATGTTGAGTATGATTTCCCCAAAAGAAGACGCTGTTTGAGATGATGATTTTACTTTAAATTATAATATTTGCAGTGATTGGATTTTGGTCAGTTGGTGTCGAAATGATTTTAGATTGATTATTGCTAGCAGGACTTGAGTGCTGAGAATGAGCGTACTAGGGGAAAATGTCCATTAACTCCTCATGAAATTGGTTTAATGCTGCGAGCTCTTGGTTTTGGCAATGAAACTTACCTGTATGTTGCTTCTGGAGAAATATATGGCGGGGAAGAAACTCTCCGGCCTCTGCGCGAACTCTTTCCAAACTTCTACACCAAGGACTTGCTTGCTGGGGATGATCTGAAACCATTCCTTCCTTTTTCTTCACGATTGGCTGCTGTTGACTTCATTGTATGTGATGAGAGTGATGTTTTTGTTACCAATAATAACGGAAACATGGCCAAGGTGTTAGCTGGACGCAGGTATATACATCCCTCTTTTTTTCTGGATATGTTTGGGTATTTTTAGAATATACTACTTTCGTAGAATATATTGCAATAAATGCAAAGAAGTGAATTGAGGTACGGTCCACAGCGCCCATGCACCCTAGTTATCTTATCCCTATTCCCTAATGCTATATATGGTGTCTTTGTCTGTTGGTGGTAGTTTATTTATACTCGTTTGATTCTACATTTAATATGCTAATGGTCTTCATGCCCTATCAAATCTGTAGGCGATACATGGGCCATAAGAGAACTATTCGCCCAAACACAAGAAAGCTCAATGTATTATTTCAGACACGGAATCAAACGGGTTGGGATACATTTTCACGGAAGGTAAAGAAAATCCAGCGGGGCCTTATGGGGGAACCAGATGATCCCAGACATGGACGAGATGATTTCCATGAAATGCCATCATCTTGTATCTGCCAAAGAGTGCCAGTGAACAGATCGGCAACGATACAAACTCGAAACTTGTTATCTCAATTGAGATAGAAAACGAGAATTCTTGGAGATCAATTGAGCCTGGCCTTAATGCAAAGGGAAAGTACATATTTGGCAAGTTAAGAGGATGATGGAACTACAGATGCTGACGGCAGACGTAAATCCTTGGCACGTCAGCTCATGATGTTCTGGTGGTTGGCACTTGGCAGGGGTGACAAACAATTTGCATACTGTCCGCTCTAGTTTAGTTCTGTTAATATGTTAGCTGAATCGAAGAAACTGCCACGGTAAGGAGCATGCCTAATATCTCGTATAACTAAATTAAAGAAACCACCACGGTAAGGAGCTATACGTACTAACTGGATATATGTCATGCCTGTAACTGTGATTGTAATGTGTACATGAATGACTACGGTGTGCTGTCAATTACAACATTGGTTCGTTGTTGTTTTTTTTTGCTTACCTGTAGCTTGTTTCTTTTCGCCCTCTTTCTTTCTATCTTGGGAGAGTAGTTTGTTCTTCTGACGGGGTGTGCTCTTAATTGCTGAGCTTGGGCAACCGTACTGCTACTTTTTTTTCTCGTGTGTGTGTGTGTGTGGTAGGCAATAGTGCTTGGTATGCTTATATTGTCTGGTAATGCAACAAGGCCTAACTGAACATGCATCTACTTGAGCCGCCTCCAACTTGGTGCGTTCAAAGTCGCCAATCTGTCTGTAACCTTTTACTTGGACATATCTTTTCCCATCAGAATACTAGCAACTCTAATACTCTGTCGTAAGGCGCGTATGCCGTGTTGTTGCACCGATGTTGGCTTTGTTAGAAAACTGATGTCTTACAGATTAACTATGCAAATTATGTTTTTGTGCTGGTACCGACCTTTTTTGAGAGAGCAAGTACCCAATTCTTCATTCTTTAGGATCGAATTACTTCTACATGGTTTCTGTTGCTTTCTAGTACATGATTCTTCTTCAGAGAACTTAAGTGACCCCTATAAGTACTGAGTACAAACACTGATAGTTTTAGTTCAAAATAGAAACACTGATAGTTTTAATTATATGTTAGTCCAGATAAAAACATAGGAAGCACGAAATTTTTGTTCTAAAATCAACCAGAATGTAGATAATAAAACTGTTCAAGGGTGCTGACCCAGATATCCGATATATTCTATATATAAGCATGCTGTTTTAACAAAAAGAGCATTTTATTTTCTACTTTTGAAAACAAACATATCATGTCCAAGGTTTGGGCTCTGTCTCAGCACTTCAATCGACTTAATTTTTTTTGCTACTTCATTGGAAAACATCTGTGCAACACAGAGCGAAGTCACACTGTTGTGGAATCACCACATTGTAAAATATACCAAACAAAAGTAAAATTAAAACGGCTGTAGGAGGTACTACTTCTTTAGCTTTCAAAAATATAATTATCAGCCTGTTTACATCCAAAAAATGGCCCTATATATTTCTAAAAAAAAACTAGAACTACATGCAAACGTTCTCTTGCTATCAAGAGTCTTGAGACAGACAGAAGAATTTTACCATCGGTAGCCGATCCTTTCAATTATTTAGAGAACAAAGCTTTATCTGATTAGATCCTTGATTCAAACTCAACCGAATCATGTTTGGGGCGTTGGTTTCTTGGCGAAGACAAGATAGAGGGGGCTTTCCTCAACGTCCGAGGGAGATGCGTGGGGGTTGAAGGCCCAGATCCGGACGACGTCGTCGACGGCGAAGCTGCACTCGCTGATGAAATCGAGATCCCCCGGCCCCCTGAGGGTCGTGCTGTGGGCGCCGCGCGACAGCCGCAGCTCAATGAGTCCGGCGCGGGGGTCGACCACCAGCACGGGCAGCCCGCCGGCGCGTTGCCTCCTCTCTTTCCTCCTCTCCCCGGTCGTGACCTGCTCCCCCCCGCTGTCCTCCTCCTCCCCCCGGTGGGGCGCCCTGGGGCC
>NW_024114878.1:0-71214 GCF_003073215.2 Triticum urartu | reverse complement strand
ATAATGGGTCGGCCCAGCTAAAGGCCCACGAGATTTCGCCGACATTAATGGGCCGGCCCAGCTGTAGGCCCACAAGATTTTGAGGACCCTAGTAGGCCGGCCCGTTAACTAGCTGCCATGTTTTGGGCCAAATGCCGACCCATATTTGATCCGGTCTATTAATGGCCTGCCACGCTCCGGGCCTAATAGTGGCCCATATGAGATCCGGCCCGTTAAAAGCCTACCACGTTCTGGGCCAAATTACGGCCCAGATCAGGTTCGACCCTTTAAGAGGTTTTGGGCCTAATTATGGCCCATATCAGATTCGGCCCGTCAACTGGACACTATGCGTTTGGGCCCACTTGCTAAAGGCCCACTTTGTAATTCGGCCTGATATTAGTTTTGGCCTGTTAAGGGCCCGTTTAACATTTCGGCCCTATATTAATTTCAGCCCGTTAAAATCCCGTCATATAGGTGGGCCTAACTACGGCCCGGTTTGCATCCGGTCTGCTCGCAACCGATATCTGATTGGGCCAAACAAGGACCGAGACAATTTTTCAGCATGTTAAAAGCCCGTGATTTGATTCGCACAATCATGGGCTAGGGTTCATTTCGGGCTGCTGCCGGCCCGTGAGCTGATCGGCATGTTTCAGGCCCAACCTACATCGTGATTGCACGATGGCCCGATTATGTACCGTAATTTTACGGTTTGGCCAGTTTACTGCGAAGACAGGATATATATACAGTAAAATAACTGCAGCATCGTGAATAAGAAAAAACCTATACTATACAATAAAGAAATTACGGCATATTAAATCCACTGGGCATCAAAGTTCGCCACTATGATAATAAAGCACAAGCAGACAGCAGATTACATACACTGGGCATCAAAGATCGCCACCAGTGCAAATAAACACGCCGACAAAATAATATACAAAACCGACAGCACTTCAATAGAGTTCAAGAAAGGTTAGCCTTGCTGGGGAGCTGCAGCGCAAGCAGCTGAGCAAGATGATGAGACTGCGCTTGTTCAACACTTATATCTTCCTCACTTTGAAAGATAAACAAGCAGACAGATGACATGTTTTGCACATAAAAGTATCAGTGCTGACAATTCATCACATTTCTTACTGACAAATAAAGTGACACAGTTTAAATTTGCATTAACACAATATGGTATTGTTCAGGTCAAGACATGGCAGGAAATGACATTGTGAAGGAGTTGGCAGCTTCACGACACCACTGGATTACAGATCAAGAACTCATAAGTATCAATGGTTAGTGTGCTGTCAATTTATACCATTTCAGATTGGCAAATAAAGAGATGGTTTAAATAATAGTAGAATGATATGACATTTTTCATAGTTAAGACATTGCAGAATATGACATTGTGCTATAGTGGGTAGGTTTACCACACCACTGGATTACAGATGAAGAACAGAAGCATACATGCAATGCAAAAGAAGATCACTTGCTCTGTATAGTTTAATTTACATGGTATGAAGAAGGAACTTGGTTGTACAACTGAAAACTTAAATTGAGAAAGGACGGACTTTTGTTTATGAGCTACATATAATAAACTTTAAACAAGCAATTTGATGCAAACACCAAAAATAAACAGTTGTTGCAGTCATGCCTAACCAAATATATACAACAAAGATTGAAGGCTTGAGATGGACAAACTTACATTATTGGTGAAGACAGGCTCTATAAAGGCCTTGTCCATGCTGATGGGGGGGGGCAATTCAAGAAGTTTACCACAGAATCTTCTTCAAAAGCATTGCCTTTATTCTATATTTTGTTAAGAGTAAATATAGATGTGATAATATATGAAAAAATGGAGAATATTTAAGATAAGATGAAGAGTGATGCTACATAACCAAGTAGATATAAATGTAAGTGCAACGATACAGGCAAAAGGTACATCCAAGAGCAATGCACAGCTAAACTTCTTCAGTACCAACCTTATGGTAAGAGTAAATATAGATCTGATGTGTAGAAAATGGAGGGCAAAGAAAAATAAGCTGCAGAGTGATGGTACATGAAGAACTACCTATCATTATAAGTACACTGATAAAGGACAGCATGTACTTACAAGAACAATGCAGAGCTAAAAAAACATTGGCATTGGATATATTCTACACTAATGTAACCATTCATACAGATCAGATAATTTGGAGCGAACAATTGATAAGCAAGCTATCATGCATACTGATGTCACATAATGAACCAGGTATGTATGCAAGTACAGTGATATACAACAACAATTACTAACAAGAGCAAAGCAGCGGGCAGCATATTTGCGATATCCTGTCGTTCTTGTCAAACCGGAATTCTTCTTTGAGCAGATTTCCTGCAAAAAAGATCCGTAAGGCACATGCGGAAAAGTAGAAGTTCAAATTGTCATGTGATTTCATAGACAATACCTCATCCTGGGAACGAGACCAGTGCATAACAAGGTTTTTCCATTCAATGTCTTCTAAATTTAGCACAGGAGACTTCACCGGAAATTCATTTATAGACTTGCCATCAAAGTGTGATTTCCTCAGGTAACACCGATACTGCTGCAATGCTTCCTTGAAAAGCACAAGCAAGCTTTGCTCGTCATGACTATCCAGATTGACCCTCGCCTAGTTACAACAATGTAATGTAAATCATTGATATGTTCAATCAGCAGAAAATAGGAAAATAATATCCATGAATAATAGCACTTACACGTAAGTTGGACAGGAAGATGTGAAAATGGTGTTTGTCTTCACAATAATCTTCCCATGATGGGAATATATGCACGTAGTCCCTAACAACATTGAAAGCATTGTCTTTTAAACTGGCAATAAATGGAATGGGGTTCCAATCTGCAGGAATTGGCCGTCTCTGCAGTTGGGATAGGTCTTCGGCCGGTGGACTTGCTGTACTTTTTGCTGGAGTGGGATTTTTCTGTGGTACAGCTGGTGCTATGGCAAATGAAATCGGTATACCTTTTGCTAGAGTGCAGGTCCTGTGTGGTGGGGCTAGTGGTGTGGCCAGTGAAGTATGGGTACAGTCTGCTGGAGTCGGTCCTACATTTTGTGTCACTTGTTGTACAGCCAATATAAGTGGGGTGCTGTCTGATTTCTCCGGCACCACCATGTTTTTCAAGGACTTTGCTGGTGCTCCTTTAGGTTCGGCAATCACCCTCTTCCCTTTTGATGTCAGATGCACAAGAACAATATTTGAGTGGAAAAACATGGTATGATGACAGATGGAATATGTATTGATAATGGATGGGCATGGCATCTCGCATATATGATGAGTAAACTAAGCAGATGGCAGTGCAACAAAGTAGAAGAAATGCAAGACAACATATGCAAGATACGCGCAATCAATAAAACATTGCCAAACTAGAACAGGCACCTTGATGGGTGAACAGGACAGGCCATCCGCCATTGACTCCTTGAGGTTAGAATAGTCATTAGGATGATATTCTGAACAAGAATCAATAGGTGGGGAGCGTACTAGTTTCGTTGCTTCCAGAATGGCACTCAATGCCTTGCTGCCAATTTTGTAAGTCATTGCAGTGTTCCACAATATTCTTCTGATGCGCGGATTCTGATATTCACTGTAATTGCGTATAATATCGGAGAACCATGAAAACATAAATAGTTGTGAGATTCTCTTTGTAATGCAGATGATATTCTTATATAGGGGCGCCCCTGTAAACACTTGTGTGCTATCACTGTATTTTGATGAGAGAGCTCATGTGTGCTGTAATATGGTGCGTGCATTTATACAATCTGGCACAAGTACACAAAAAATAGGCTCCAGAAGTAAGGATAGCTGGCAGATGATAGGTTCATAATATACTGTACAGAGAGTTTATTGCCAAACCATGATAACAAGAGCACACAACAACTAGGCAGATCATAGTGTACATAACAGGGGTACACCATAACCAGGATATATAAATCGGGAAAGTGGAACTGGCTGTAAATTACGGTGTTGTATTGCCGCTAGTAATTGAAAGCCTATCGATCACGTACATGCCATCTCTATCAGCTGTTGACTGCAGATGTCCCTGCTCCCCTTCCTGACAAGGAACATACTGTGCTTCCCATACAGAACACCGCACGGGCCGCCGGCCGAACCACCGGCCCCACCGCCTATGTTCCTCCGCCACCCCCACCCCGCCCCCACCTGCGTCGAGTTTTCTTCATTCGACGAGGCCCTACCACCACCCCCACAACCACCGCCCCCCAAAACCGCCGTCCCCACCCGAGCCCCTTCGATCGCACCGGCGAACTCCGGTGAGCTCTAAAAAATTGACTGGACCAATTTTGAAATTTAGCCTACTGTGATTTAACTAGTGTGGAATATAAAAGGGGAAAACCATAAGCATTGCGAGTATGGCGTTGAGCGTGCCATGGCGGATCTGAAGGTGCAAACCGGACAAAGGCAACTTGGCAACCAAGACAAGAAATCAGAGTAAAGCAGTGGTGATCTATTTTCTTGCTGCGATAAATAAGTTGAGCAGATACGAAAGAGTACCACCTCTGGTGCGGCGCCGTGTACGCATCTGTTGATAATTTGACGGTGTTGCGATAGCGATGGTTGTCGGCAGCCTGGAAGCAGATCTAGGAGGGTAGACGGTGGCGGCGGGGCACGGTGGACGAGACGGTTGTAGGAGCGGCGCCGGCAAGGTGGACGCCGGCGGGGCTGAAGCGAGAGGACGGGATGCAAGGATCCCGGTCCAAAGCCGTGGATGAGAGAGATTGATCTCTTGTAATGGACGGCGGCATCGGGGTACCAGCTCCGGCATGGTGGAGGAGGACGGCGGTGGATGGGGTGGCGGACGGCGGCGGACGGAGGAGGGTGGGGTGGAGAGGGTGTTTTGGCGCCCACGGAGTACGAATGGGGAAAAGGGAGGTATAGAGGAAGGGGGAACCATGTATTCAGGGCACGCTTGTCTCAAATGCGAGGAAATTTACAAACTTAGCCCCCGTTTCAAATTTCTACTACATCACAGCAACACTAGTCGGTTGGGGATAGGACGGTAATCTCGCATACACTGAATATTTGCCGACGAGAGTTTGTTTTTGGCGCCCATCGTGTATGAATATGAATAGGGGAGGGAGTCGATTCCGGCCGAGGACACACTGTGTTTTGGCGCCCACCGTGTATGAATCTAGGTGAGAGGCAGTTACGTCACGTTTGGGTGAAATTACAAACCTACCCCTATCGAAAACTATAGAAATCCAGCATATAGGCTTTGCGTGGCAGGGATAGGCAGTAGTGATTTCCATCTCGCAGATTTTGGTTTCGGGCGGTTACTGTGACTTTCCCCGCTTCATTCAAATTTTGCAGAGTGCACGTTTACCGTGCCAACTCAATTCGAATCCCGTTTGTATTCTATTTTTTTGGCCGGGATCCATTTTCAATTGGAAATACATTCTATATACATCATTTTTATATACTTTCAAAAGCACAACAAAGAATTCTGCTCCTTTATATGTATAATATGATTTACAAATACAACGATTTCGAAATCTTAAGGTTGAATTTGAAAAAATTTAAACAAATTATGTTCTACTAAAATGTATGGATCAGTAATATCTACATATTAAATAACATAGATGTGCGTGAATTCATATGAGTATGCATGTTTGATAGATCAATTTTGGTTCGAGTATGGATTACATGTATCATCATCTCAAATTCAAATATTTGAATCCTTTTTTTCTTCACTCCTTTCACCCATCTCTCGCATGCATGCTCCTTCAGGTAGCTATCACTCTCTTTTCTCCAGCTCACCCGCACGCTCACTTCATGTTGCTCCTATCCTCGCAAACATGGTCTCTCGACGTCTCCCTTGAGAAGTGTCACACTCTCCCTATCATTATAAATTACACAGTTTTCATTATCTCTCACGTCTCTACTGTTCTCTGGTATCACTCGGTACCTAAGCTTTCTTTTTCACCGCCAAACACACAGTCTCCACTCGTCTTTCACTTTGTCTTTCTCTCTATGGGATTCTCTCACACACCCTATATGTCTGTACATATGACTCATACCACTAAAATTACTCTCTCTATCTCTCCTGTAGACACAACATTTGTTGCGGTCTCCTTTTCATCTCCACCCCAGACTGACATTATTCATTTGTTTACTGATCAAACAATCCCGACTACCGTCTCCTCTCTCTCTCTCTCTCAGACACACATGCACAACTCCTGCTTCCACTCCCCTTCCCGACTACCATCTCTCTCTCACACACACACACAAAACTCTCGCTTTCGCACCCTGACTCATATTTCTCTCACAAACATTTATCGACTAGCTAGCCTCTAGATAGGTTTATACACCCCCACATTCGTGCTTCCACCATCGCATACATGTCTCTCTCCCGCTCCTTATATCTATCTAGATTTTTCTTCCCTTCTTGAGACACGCCCTCTCGATCGTGTACACACACACTATCGCCTCATTTTAAGCTGATACCTATCGCACACACTCCTTGTGTGTTTGTCACACATGCACTCCGTCCTCCTCCACTCGCCCTCTCTCTCAAACACGCATGGGCTTTTTGCAACAACTAGCAAGATGCCCATGCGTTGCACGGAACATCAAGATGCATTTGTATGAGTAGTTTATCTTGTGGGGGAAAAGGATGAACGAGGGAAGGCCTTATTTGCAAATGTGGAGAGGGGTATGGGTATGTTTTTGCAAAATTGCCATAGTTTCCTTCCTATCCGTCAGATATAGATCGGACGGCCTATATTGCAGGATGGCAGGCACACGATCATCACCGACAATGCTTATTATAAGAGTAGGGATAAAAAATAGAGTTGGTGATGATGGTGGGCCTGCCATCCTGCAATGTAGGTCATCTGATTTATATCTGACGGATAGGAAGGAAAATATGGCAATTTACCCGCACTCTTCACCACATTTGCAGATAAGGCCTTCCCTCGTTCATCCTTTTCTCCCACAAGATCTTGATGTTCCGTGCAACGCACGGTCATCTTGCTAGTAAGAGTAGAAATTAGACATATACCACTTCTCGAATCTTGAAACCAACAACATTCCTCCCTTATCTCATCAAAACCGCCAAAGGAATATATTTTGAGTGAAACATAACTTATTTTTAGTGATATACGTATTTCAATGCTAGACTTTTTTTCTATCAAATCGGTGAATATGTATTAATCCAGTGGCGGAGATAGGCCTGGGGCAGCTAGGGCTATAGCCCCAGGCCTAGAAACAACTTCCTTTGTAATTTCTTCATCCAAAGCATAGAAAATCATAGAAGTTTATCACTCAACATAGCACAGCCCCAGGCGTAGTCTGCATCTAGCTCCGCTACTGTATTAATCTACTTTGATTGTGTGGCAACGCATTGGCACATTGCTAGTAGTTATTATAATTTTTTGGACACCAGAAAACGGTGGAGTACATATACGAAGAGAAGAGGCGCACGCACATAGTCGGCCTCTCGCTGTTTCGCACACATGAGTGTTACGTAAAGGCGACGCTAACAAATAAACCCTAAAACCCTAGGGGCACGATTGCTGCATTCGCGGGTACCGGGTACGTGGTGGAGCACCTTTGTAGGAATAGTCAGCTCGCATGATAATTTGATCCATAGGAGTTGATGGTCGGGACCACATGTGAACGACTTGGAGTGCGGTGGCTCGCCAGTTGCCACAGATCGAGTAGCCACGTTTAAAATATCATTTTTAGCGGGGTTAAGAGTTCTGGTTTTCAATGGCGCGTTATAAGTAGTAAGTAGTTTTTAGAACGATTGGTATGGAGCAAAAATGGAATTCATAGTACTACGTACCTCCTTGGCGTATGGTTGTATGGTTTTTTTTGCGATGGAGGTTGCATGGGTTTATGTTGCGATATGTTGAACCTGGTAGTTCTAGAGGAAATACTATGGTTTAGATTTAGATGCTGGTTTTCTTTAATGAAAATCGGAAGGGGAAACCCTTCTTTGATTAAAAAAACTACTACCTCCATTCTGGTTTACTAGTCCCATCGTACTTTGGGTCAAAGTTTGTCCATGAACTTTACTTGTAAAATGTGAATGGAAAACGAGAATTTGTTATACCCAAGCAAAAAAGGACTGGAGGGAGTGATTGCTCTGACACGGATGCGACCTCTCATGGCGCAAGCATTGAACCGGGCCGCCGGCCAAGAGGGCCGCACTCGCTGCAGGCCCGGGTGAGCACGCCTCCTCGCCGCGTGTAACCAGCTTAAGACTGCCCCGCTTGCCTTCATTGAATCCGCACGTGTGCCGGCAACACGTCCTTCCGCGAGCCGGCAGGCATTTTAGAACACAAAAAATGACAAATATAATTAATTTACGCATGGTCTTGACTTGTTGTGCTCGCACCGGTAGCAGGAACTAGTAGAGGATTTTCTTTATTTATAACTCTCCTCACATTTTGTTGGCTTTGAAGTGAATCATGGTTGTGGACATTATGTATGAATGTGCAGATATCTGTGAACATGAGTTTGATGTGGAAGTTGAACTTGGAATGTCGGGCTTGCGCGTGAACTATACCATGTCCAATGCTTCGTCTGTTATTGTTTGGAAAGTAATTGCTGTTATTACAGGACCCAAAAAAACATTTTGTGCCACATCAGTAGATGCACGGACATCACAACAGGCATGCTGACTGGATAAACATTTGAATCTAGCTATTATGAAGGAAATTTTATATTGACAACAGTCTTAGATAGCAGGAGACGCCTAGCCTGGTCCGCCTCTACTAGCTTATTTCTGTCTTCTTCCATCTCTTCTTTAGCTTGGGTGAAGAGAGTATCTGATTAATCTTTTTGCTTCTTCAGGAACTCAGCTACATTCTCAAGGGCTGTTGCACACTTTCTTTCAGCCGTTACTAATGCCACGAGGACACGAACAGCTGACGACTCCACCTGGCTTGTGTGTAATCCAGCATTATCTGGGAATTTGCACCTTGTGTCTAATCCAGCATCATTAGGGAACTAGCACCTTGTGTGTAATCCAGCCTCATTTTGGAAACATGATCTCAAGGTTGACCATACTTGCCTCCTCGCAGGAACTGCATCCTGACATGAAGTTACTTCTTTTTTAGATAAATACTCAGAGCAACCAAGATCCATTTAGTAGAAGCCAGATAAACATAACTCGGAGAAGTGAATTCGAAAGGAAGAAATAAATAAAAACAGACTACAAGGTGACAACACCCACTTCCTACATCAAGCTAAAAACGAAAGCATTAGGACGATTAAGACTCTTCTTATTACACATCGAAGAACACCAAGCTTAAGAGAAACAAAAACTACAACATATACACATCAAATAACACGAGGCTACACGAAAGTAATTGAAAGGGTGTTACTTACCAAAGCTCGTTTTATAGGTTCGGTGCAGCTCCTCTTTAACTTGCCACACTCCTTGAAGATGTCCTGAATATCCCGTGTTTGGTCCTCATTGCTCCTCTGCATGTCCGCACTCGTGGTTTTAAAATCTCAACATGGCAAGAAAAATATACTACTAGTAATACTCACGCATCTTGTGGGCAACATTAAAGCACTCGTCTTCCATGTTAGAGCATCTCCAACACGATAAACTACTCATACAAATTCATCTTGATGCGTGCAATGCATGGGCATCACTACAAAAAAAATACACTTCCGTGATGATACATGTTTGTCACAGTAGGTAGCTTTTTTGTCATGCATGTACATCCATGACAAATTTATGACAGAATGAAGATAGTCATACATGTGCTGTCGTAGAAGTGTTCCATGACATTACCAAAATTATCATCACGGAAGTGTCCACTTCCATGACGATAAATTGTGTGTCACAGAAGTGCTTTCGTCAAGGGTGACTGACACGTGGCATCCACCGTAACGGAACTTTGTTAAGCTATCGGGTCGGGTTTTGGATCCGATAACCCGTTAACAGCCCCGACCAATGGGAAATTTCCACGTGTAAAATTCTTATTGGCTGGACGAAACACGTGTCAGCTCGTTAGTGGGTCAGATAGGCGCCTATGATACGTTGACACATGGCACGTCCCAACAGAGGCCCATTCCTATGAAAAGGCCGGCCCGTTTGACTTGGTCAAAAGGTGGCGGGCCGGCCCATGGAAAGCCTGTTAACGGCCTGTTCGCATATAGCCCAGTTACAGCCCGCTAACCCAAGGCCCATTATGCCCTATCCGAATTAGGGCCGGTAGCATCATCTATGATTCCAGCCCGTTTTCACTTCTGTCCCATGTATGGCCCATGACGTCTTTCGGCCCATATGAGGCCCTATGTAACTCTTGGCCTATTAACGACTCGTGGTGAAACTGGCCCGTAATGAACAGTGTATCACTCTATACCCATTAACGACCCGTTATTCCGTTGGGCCGTTTCCAGCCCATGTTATCTTTCGGCCTTCTCAGCGCCCATTTATTCTTGGGCTCATTTCCAGCATTCGTTTACTTACGGCCCGTTACTGTCATTTTCTGCTTGTGGGCCAAATTTAGCCCGTGGTTACAGTCGGCCCATTTGTGGTCCGTTAATACGTTGGGCCGTTTTCATAGCGTCATCAAATACGGCCTATTAACGATGGCCCGTTACGGTCGGCCCATGAACGGACGATTCCAACTCTAGCCCGTTTACGGCCATAATGCGGCCTGTTATTGGCCCATGTTTGGCCAATCGATCATACGGCTCGTATAAGGCCCATTGATGATACGGCCCGTAGAAGGCCCATTGTTTCTACGGCCCGTAGAAGGCCTACTGTTTCTACGGCCCGTAGAAGGCCCATTGTTTCTACGGCCCGTAGGAGGCCCAGTGTCACTATAGTCAATATTAGCCCATGGTTATTGTGGCCTAGTTTTAAAAAATATGTTATTGCAGCCACTAGTTAGCCGCGGAAAAAGAACTGCAATGACTACAAGCAAACAAATAAACAAGACAACAAGGAAATAAATAAACAAGCAACTAACGCTAGGCTATCTCGGCTATTACACATATTACATCCACTGGGCATCAAAGTTCGCCACCAGTGCAAATATAGGGAACAAAGCAGCATATCATATACACCGGCCGTCAAAATTAGCGACCAGTGCAAATAAATGCGGCAGCAAAACAAGAGCATAACTGAAACAACTTCAGAAGAGCTCAAGAAACGTTATCCTGGGTATCCACCATGCTGGCAATAAGCTTAGCAAGCTGATTAGCTTTGTCCTGTTGGCGCTAAAATCCTCCAACGCTTGTTGTTGCACCAGAAAGTATGCATTTGAATGCTCCAGGGACTTCCGCAGTCCTTCCGCTTCTTGTCGCAGCACAGCTGAACGATGTCTTTCAGCTTGTAGTTGAGACTCAAGAAACCGAACTGATTCAGACAGTGAGTTTGAATAGCTTGTGCAAGCGGTAGTGGCCAGTAACTCCAACACTAAACCAAGACAGGATGTGTCACTATCCTGAACCTTATCTGCATTACTTCCTTTACCATTTCTTAATAAGGCACTCTTCCCCAATATTCTGTCAGCATTCTAAAAGAAGAAACAAGCAGACACATAACAAGTTTAGCATGTACTAGTATATGAAACTCATTTTGGTGAACCAGTTCATTAGTAAGGTGGACAAGATTAAACCACCAAGTCTTATATTGCCAAGTACTAGTACATAATAAAAGCATCAAACAAACATATATGTATGTCCTATGGTAGCAATGGAATCTTAAATTAGAACAGTTGTTCTTTAGGTTTAGGCACTTGTTCTACATGAACAGAGTATAGTAAGACGCAAGAATATAATACTTAAAAATAGAAAATGAGCTCATAGACCTTACCACATTCTTGGTTCGGGACCAGTAGATAACAAGGTGTTCCCAGTCATCGTCCAGTAGATGTGTCTCGGGAGAACGTAAGGGAATTTGATGAGTTTCTTTGCCGGTGAAGTACGTTTTCTTCAGGTAATTCCGATACTGCCACCAAGCATTCTTGAAGATAGCAGAGGTATTAGCACAGGTTACCTCATCCTGAATTTCCAAATCGGTCCTTCTCTATAGAGAAAAATGGGAAAATTTGCTGTATTATAACCATCATGGAGGTAGGATGTATGGGACGAAGCAAAGTAATTGCCATGAATAACATTACTTACACATAACTCCTGGACAAACACCTGCAACTGGCATTTTCCTTCATTTTCAGTATAATATTTCCAAGATGGGAAGATACGGACATACGATTTAACAACATCAAATGCGATAGATGCTAAACTACGACTAGCTGGTTGTGCTTCCTCCACAGGAATAGGCGTACTAATTGGTGGAGTTGGGGTTCGCCGTGATAGTACTGGCCCTTTGGGCACTGGAGCTGCCTTACTAACTGCTCTTGTTTGGGAGATCTGTGGTGGAGATGGTGTTGTGCCAACAGGAACTGGGTTACTATCGGCTAGGGTTGGGGTTAGATTGGGTGAAGCTGGTTCTCTGTCCATCGTAGTAGGGGTACAATCTGCGAGAGTTTGGGTTATGTGTGGTAGGGCTGGTTCTTGTGCATGTACAACCGGGGTGCTATCACCACCAAGAGGTAGCACTATTTTATTTGAAGACCGTGTTTTTAGTCCGCTAGATATTGGCATCACCCGCTCCAATTCAAATGGCTGATAAATAGGAAACATAGTTGAATGTATAGACATTGTATGAGAGACAGATGCAATAGATAGTGTGGAAAAAAGAGGGCATGAAATAGTTGACATGTATATTGGCCCTGTTTGGATCATGGGGTTAGAGCTAGTTTGGGTTAGTTGGAGGCTCAAATAACCCAAAAGTATCCAAACAGGGAGAGTTAGAGTGGGTTAGTTCCATCTAACCCAACTATCCCGGTGGAGAGGTGCATATTTGGGTTAGAGTGGGTTAGAAAATAACTCTAACTCTAACTATGTTAGAGTATCCAAACAGGTCCATTGTTTAACTAAAAGGGATATCATGACATAATTTCACATATATGATGTCTATCTAAACTGGATAGCATAGCATAACATAATTCAAAGATATGATGAATAACTAAACAGGATCGCATGACATAATTCACCTACATGTTATCTAAGTAATCAGGATCGCATCATTTAATTCAGATATGTGATTTATATGCTAAACAGAGGGCATTCGATATGATGTCTGAACTAAGAACATGGTGTTGAATATTGTGTATATGATGTCTAAACTATGCAATGCAAGACATCCTATGCATCATATGAGTAGTATAACCGTGCCAAGTTAGAGCATACACCTCAGTGGGGGAATAGGACTAGTCATCTGTCTCTGAATCCATCTCCGAGGAGCTATCGGGACCCAACAAGAGATCTGCTTTGACAGGTAGCATTGTCTGCTCTGAAGGCCTTGGTTTCACTCCAGATTTTTCAATCTCCCACCCAAATGGCCGATTCACAGGAAGAGTAGTTTAATGTACAAACATTGTCGACAAATGGAAATGTCATGAAGAAAAGGATGGGCAAGATATCATTCAAATATATGATGCCTGGTTAAACAGGATGGCATTGCACATTTCACATATATTATGGCTGGCTAAAAGACATGAGACTGCATAATTCCCCTATGTGATATAGAAACTAAACAGGTGGCATTACAGAACATGTCTAAACTAAACAGATGACATATATGATGTCAAAAGTAGGCACGACAAGGCAACATATGCATGATATGACTAACATCATCATGCTAAGGTAGAGCAAACACCTTGGGGGGTAAATAGGAGTGGTCAGCGGCGTCCGAATCCGCCTCAGAACAGATATCTTCCTCTGGATTACAATCTGGAGAGGGGTGGGGAGGGTTTGCCATTGAACCCACCATGGAGCGATGTCTGCATGACATTGTATTGCCGCGCAAAACTCTTCTCTTTTTCTCTACATGTTCAGCATGACTGTGTACAATATCTGACATGCATACGAAAAAAAATGGTGAGATTATGTAAGGAGAGCATGCAGAAATTTAGAGTGATGGTAACAACCAGTGGATCGATGTTTTTCCGTTGAATCAAAATAGCCCTAATGGATCGACGTGAATGTATAGTAACAAGTGATGCAACAAGTGTACAACCTCTTTGCCGTAGCCGTGTCGACCTCAACATCATTGGGTTGGTCGCTGAAGCAGTTGAGGCAGAGGTGGCTGTCTCAGGTGTGGAGGAAGATATGAGGAATTTGTAGATGGCGTCCAGGGCACTGCTCTATTGTGATGGATCGTTCTGTCTTTGGAGCAGCTCCGGTGAGCCGTAAGACGTTAAGGCTGAAGCAGCACAAGACAGACATCGTCAATCTCAAGTGGGATTCCAATAGCATCTCCAATAGATGATGTAAAATGGATGTAAAATTAACATCAGCAAAAACCACCTGACTACAACAGATGAGGTAAAAACTGTTGACTCTGAACTTAACTGTCGAAGCTGAAATTTACTGTGGAATCTGAATGCTAGTGTCGAAACTGAACGCAATGGTAGCAGAGAGGCACTTGACATGTAGTTTAGGGAGGGCCTGAAGTTCATCTTCAACCTGCACCCCCCTGAGCCACCAGCCACCACCGGCCGAACCGCCGGCCCCAGCGCCGCCTCGCCGCCCCGAAACAACTCGCCGCCGCCGCCCCGGCCAGCCCTCTAGGCCCCCCCGCCCCCCACCCTGAACCCTAAGATAGATAGTGGGGTACCTCTCTGGGGAGCCCCCGTCCCCGCTGCGGGTGGTTCTTCCTTAACTTCGGCGAGCCCCCCCAACCCCTGAAAATCGACTGACCCAAAAGTCGATTCAGTCGACTGAAATGTGGCTTAATCGGAGCAGAACAGTAGCACGAGCGAGGGGGAGAGCAGCAACAGCAGTTGGGTGAGTGAGAGATCGAGCGAGAGCCGGAGCAGCAGTAGCAGATCCGGCTGGTATGGATGCCACCTCCGAAGGGGCCTCGCACTGGGGGAGAGCCGCCGTGGAGATGTCGCCCGCGGCGCCGGCTTCAAGGTAGCCGCTCCATGGGGGTGCGGGATGGAGCACCGTTGGCGTCGGGAGGTCGAGTTAAGGAGAAGGTGCGATGCGATGAGTGTACAACCTCTTTGGTGGCGTCGAGTAGGCCTCGGCTTTGTCCGAGGAGTCGGTGAGGATGTTGCGGTTCTGGTGGAGCAGGTTAAGGCGGCGCTGTGGGGATGGAGCAGCCGCGATAGACGAGGCGATCGTCGGAGCAGCTCCTTGGAGGTGGAGGACGGGGCGGCTGAACCGACGGGACGTCGAGATGGACGACGGATCCTCATCCGGGGAGGTGGACGAGGGACGTCGAGCTGTTGCGGTGGATGACGTCGTCGGGGAAGAGGCTCCGGCTGGGCAGCGGTGACGTGGCGGACGGAGGAGGGTGGGGTTTCGCGGCTAGAGTGGAGAGGTTATGGCGGCCTGGGATTTCGAATGGCGAAAAGGGGGGCAATGGGAGGGGGTGAAGCATGACTTAGGAATGCGCTTGTCCAAAATGTAAGGTGTGTTACAAAAGTACCCCCCACCGATTTGAACTAGCGGCCCTTTCGGCTCAGGGTTAGAAGGGGGATTTCGCATGTCAGGATTTGGCAGCTGGAGGGAGTTTTCGCGCGCGTTGTAATTTCAGGATAGCAAGGCACGGGTTGTGAAGGCGCCAGTTTTGGGAGCACGATATCTGAATTTTCGGCATATAACAAGACGCGGGTTGAATTTTAGGGACAAGCCTAACGTGTAGTAATATTGTACTTGTATGTACCAAATTAATTCGCACTTCCCTCAACCAAAAAGAAAACGAAAAAATAAAACTATTCACACCACACAGAGAGAGTCTTGCCCCGTTTTACTATACAAATGCTATTCAAAGCTAATCCCTCCTTCCATCTATATAGGGCCTAATGCATTTTTGATGCTAACTTTGACCAAATATTAGAGCAATGATATATGACATGCAACTTACACAAAGCACACCGTTAAATTCATCTGTGAAAGGTTCTTTCAATGATATAATTTTCACGTTGTGCATGTCATGTACAATTAATCTTGTCAATAGTCAAAGGCGGTCTTAAAAATCTCATTACGCCCTATATAGATGGAAGGAGGGAGTATGAATCCATGTTATGTCCGATTAAATTTTTTCGCTTGCTGTATAATGCATGTAACCTACTCATACCAATATTTTAGTGCATTCCAAATGTCTATACTACCGCTGCAATTCAAACTAAATTTGAATTCGTTTCACTATTTCAATAAGAATCTACAATCATGATTGTTGCCAACTTCAACCATCATAGTTTCCTTGCTATCCGCCAGATATAAATCAGACGGCCTATAATGCAGGATGGCAGGCACACCATCATCAACAACTCCGTTTTTATAAGAGTAGAGATAAAATATATTAAATGTAGTATACCATGTTCATAACCACACCATGTGTATCACCGTTATATATATTCACACATCCGTCGGTTTGACACACTATGATAAATTCTTCAAATATCTGAATTCACTTTTTATAATGAAGTATATATGATCTCTATTCGTCTTTTACACCCACACAACCCTCTTATCTTTGTAGCTAGCGCTAACTTTCTCTTATGCATGCACACGCCCGCATCCCTCTCACCCTCCCTCGGCATTCTCTAGCTCCATCGCGCGAATTCGTCTTTTCACTTTATGTCATTCACCCACGGTGTGTGTAGGCCCCCCAGCTCCTTCTTTACGGCACACATCGATCGATATGCCTCTCTAGCCAGGTGTGCCTAGCACAAACACAAGCTTCCCCTCTTCTCTTGTCACCATCCATGCCTCACTCCCACCACTCTTTTCATTGTTCTCGTACTCGCACACTCCTCCCCCTCGATATAGTATGCCTCTTGTACCACCTCCTACATGCATCCCTCTCTCTCTCTCTATCCTTCTCCTCGTGCCTCATTTGCTTCTAACACACACATGCATGTATACCGATCGATCTCCCAACATATACCTAGATCGACTTTAACTACCCCCCCATCAATCGACGTGCCTCACAAGTTATGTCTCTCCTTTCACTTACAAAGGGCGATTGATCTTCCTATGTAGTTAAGTCTGCTTACCACAGCCACATCGTCCCCCCTCATCATTCGTGCATGCCTCCTGACCCGTCTCTCACACACACATGCACAGACAACAAGCAACCATCTCCTCTCTTATTGATATTGCGGGCGTGCCCTCCGTTTGTCTAGCAAGCCTATCCCACCATTTGTTAGAAGAAACTCCACTACCACCCCTCCAAGACTCTAGCTCTGTCTCTCTCCCAACCTTATTCATCTCCTGCACATATCCATGGATGCCGATTGATCTCCCTTAATACATGAGGTAGATCGATCTCCTTAATACATGAGGTAGGCCTCTCTCCTCCTCCACACATATACCAGCCATTGTACCTCTATAGTTAATTAGGCCTCCCTCTTCCCCCACCACACACCGATAGTTGAGCGATGCAGGTAGGTATCCATGCCACAGAGACAAACTGCACATGTCCCATCTCACGTTCCAGTAGGCCAACCACTCTATATCATTGACGTGGGCACACACAAATTTGATGGCACTCTTTATCGATCGCGCGCGCGCGCACACACACACATCATCCCTCTCTTCGATTCTATGGACACCTCGAGCCGATGATACCTCCACTCTCTTCTCGTGGATCGCCCCCTCTATATATATGTTATATCCAGGACTCTATTTCACACACATTGCATATGTTAAATTTTTTGATTGACCCCCCCCCCCCACAAAAAAAACTCTCAAGAACCCACACACTATATCTCTCTAGGTTTGTATCTCTCTCACACAACCCCACGTAGGTGGTGTATGTATACAAGAAGAGAATAGGTGCACCGTGCACGTACTCACGCTTCGTGCCCAGCCACACCCGCGCGGGTACACGGTGGAGCTCATTTCTTTACGAAATGGCAGCCCACGTGCTAATTTGAACGCCTGTAGCGGTTGTTTACCTAGGGAGGTCGTGTACCACGCGTGCACGAAACAAAGTTCGACTTGACGCATTGCCGCGTTATTTTTAAATAAAGTTATAGTGCTCAATGGCACGTACACAGAATATAAAACGATTTTTATGGAGGAAAAGGTAGTCCGCTCTTCAGAGTATCTCACACAAGGCTCCGGTGGCCTCTCTCTCTCTCTCACCGTTGGTCACTGATCTGGCCGCATCCCGTCCGCCGGGGGAAAGGGAGTGCGGTGGCCTCTCTCTCTCACCGTTGGTCACTGATCCGGCCGCATCCCGTCCGCCGGGGGAAAGGGAGTGCGGTGGCCTCTCTCTCTCTCACCATTGGTCACTGATCCGGCCGCATCCCGTCCGCCGGGGGAAAGGGAGGAAGTGCATCATTTCTCCGTTCGACGGTGCCGAGGCAGCACGTCCCGATCTGCGGTACACGCCGTTCTCTCTGACCAAGCTCCGGCGCGGCAGGGCCTACGCCACCTGCTTGCAGATTCTGCCCGCCGCCGCTCACCTAGTTACATCCCGACGACCTCCAGGTATCCCCTCCGGCCTTGCTCCACTGCCCGTTTTCCCACATCGCTGCATGTGGATCTTCCGTAGTTCTTTGCCCAAAACGTAGCTCGTCCGGCGTACTTTCCATATTGCATTCTCGTCCTCACACCATTTTAGACAAACACAACCGTGTTGTTATCTTCCCTTAGGACAAGGAATATGCTTCTTTTTTGTTGTCGCATGTGTCATCGACTGTTATTGGCCAGTAATTGTTTCCTTTCTACCTCTTTTTTGCAAACAAGGCTATCCATTTCACGTCGTTGCTATTGTGACCTTTTGGTGAACTGCACAATCACTTTTTTCTTAAGAGTGTTTTGTGCAATTGTACTAAAATGTCACACGGGCAACGTCTTTACATTTCAGTGCGACTGCACAAAGGGAGATTGGTTTTGCTCTATCCTCCTCATCCAACTCCGAGCCTAATCTTCTCCAACTAGTTAGTCTTAAGAGAGACTACAAAGGTGACCGGCTTCTATTTGTGTGTTTATTGTTTCATCAGCAGTCCTCTATTATCATAATCACACTTGATATCTTTGGAAGGGGGACGCTCAGCTCTATTTTAGTGGAACTGCACAAAATGATCGGAATGTTGCATGATCCAGACAGCTACTTTTTTTCCCAACATGCCTTGTTGATTTAGACAGAGCTGGGGGGACATTGCTGCCAATAAAAGCATGGATCAATTTTAATTTAACACCTTCTCACAACTTTGTCTTCAGTTGTGATGTAATTATTAGCTCTGATCTGCTAATAATTGACATGCATTAGCAAGAAAGTTAGTTTTTGTTTGTTTTCGAAAGAGCATCGATGGCAAGACACGCGAAACAAAAGCTGAAAGCTCACACCATTGTACAATTTCATGTCGCTGGAAAATTATTTGTATAGTACATCAATTATGTAAACAAATGATGGAAGCTTGATAGCATTGCCAGAAGCCTCTTCATCATCCGGGTCCATGTGCCATGCACAAAATTATACTCCTTCGTTCCTAAATATTTGTCTTTTTACAAATTTCAAACGAGCATATTTTAGAGTGTAGATTCACTCATTTTTCTTCGTATGTGTACTCCCTCCGTTCCTAAATATTCTATCCATCTTAACAGAGATTTCAACAAGTGACTACATACAGAGCAAAATGAGTGAATCTACACTCTAAAATATGTCTATATACATCCGTATGTGCCAGTCCATTTGAAATCTCTAAAAAGACAAATATTTGAGTAGTCACTCGTTGAAATCTCTAGGAAGACAAATACTTCGGAGTATATTTAAGAACCGAGGGGTAGTGCACAACCGCATCGGAGACTCAGCTCGGTCGTTGCGCCGCTTTAATAGTGAGTAATGAGCAGTCAAATCATAAGCCCCACCTTTCCCACTTTAAGTTGCTCTGAAGAAGCAACCATCAATACGCTCTTCTTTGAAACCGCTCATACTACTCCATCCGTCACTGTTTATACAGCGTGCTTCAGAAAAAAGAAAAAAATCTGCGGGACCAAGGCGACTAGCGATCGGCCTGAAAAATAGCATTGGTAGTTATAGCACGGCGTCTATTACTAGAGGGAATAATGCGTACACACATGCATGTTGTGCTTCCACCCTGGGTACACACATGCATGCACTCCGTAGTAGTACAGTACATGGAGAGAAAATTGTGGACTTGATTGCGGTTACCACGCCCTAATCAATTGAGCATCAAACCAAACACGTCTAAAGTATCTCTGGTGGTGGAAATGCATTGAGAGAAATGCATCATAATGAAGCGCGCCCTATAAACTGTGACGGAGGGTGGAGTAGTATGAAGGTGCAAAACCAAGTACGCGTACTACTGCGCTGGGCTCTTCGCCCCTTCGTGAAGTCAAACAATGATGGTACTCCGCATGTTGGGTACTACAGTGTATGCCTCTGACAATCTGACACCGAATGGACAGATGCATGTCCACCAAGGGTAGGTTGCATTAGTCAAAAGGCGTAAGCGAGCTTCACCTTGTCCTGCAAGCTTCTCCTCGTTCTGCGAGTTGACGGGACACACCAAAAAGTAGTGCTAGTCCATACTCCCTCCTTTCCGGTTAATATGGCTTAATCATTTTTGCGGGTAAATGAGAGAGCTTTATTCATATATAAGCATTCTTAGGACGATCAGCCAAGACACTGGTCACTAGGAAGCGAGGTACCCCGCAAAAAAAGAAGTAGGAAGCGAGGTGTTTCATCAAGCCAGCTCTCGGCCACATTCAAAGTGCAGCAAGCACGGTTCACACGAAGATGCGCCGCAAGGTTTGCTGACCTGTTTACATGCCGAATAATAAAAAAAGAGGAAATATTACCAAGCGCTACTATTTGTAACAGGATATGAGCCAGAATTAAGCAAGAATTGTGGCGAGTGTTCCATGCAATCAACTTCCATTATCACATGCGAGAACCCTCGAAGAGAACCAAATGTGTTGAAGATTGCTTTATCACATTTTAAAATTATAATAAGAGTGCAGACGCTCCTCCATCCGGTTCCTAGTACTAGTATAGTACGTACCTTTATGGACTATAGTAGTAGTACTAGTAAACTTTGCGCTTGGCTGTTCGGGAAGTCGAACAATAATAGCACTAGTAGTATAGTGTATGCTTCTGGCAATCTGACACCGAATTAACTATTGCACGTCCACCGCCTGAGCGAGGGAGAGCTTGCATTAGTCAAAAGTTTCTCCTTGTCCTGCGAGCCACCGTGCGCAAGCTTCTCCCGTCCTGTAACCTTCTCCTCGTTCGGCAAGTTGACGGGACACAGCAAAGTAATTCTAGTCCATGCTGCCTCCTCTCCGGTTAATATGGCTTAATTTCAAATGAGATAAATATAATGTTTGTCACTGTATATTTGTAAAAATACGATCAATGGACTTCATAATATGCTCATTGCGCTCAATATATATATTTTCCGGTGTTCATACGGTCACTAGCTCACCCTGACTGAGTATGTGTGTCCATGCACGTGTAGGTTGAGCACTTGAGCATGACCGTGCGTGTTCCGTTGTGTGCTCGGACATGCATGCATTTGGGCGTCCCGCGCGTTTTTGCGTCCATGTGTACGTGTGACTGTTGCATACACGTAGGGGGAGTACATGTAGGGGCCACTAAGGAGCAGTCAAATCACACAGTAAGTTAGTCGGAAGAAGCAACCATCATTTCACTCTTGAATGACACGTACGCAATATAAAATGGTTGATATGGAGAGAAAAAGAAAAGCACTATATATACACTAGTAGGAGCCTAAGCTACAAGCCTGCTTGCTTAGGTTGCTCTCTTCACAAGCATAGAACGACGGGCCTGATCCCGCAGCTGGGGGAAGTGAACAATGTTCTGCGTAGACGCGGTCGACATCGACGAGGGAGAAAATCCACAGTCGGTGCGTCCCAATCGGGGGTCACCGCGGTATGGGTCGATGCCGCGTCCCAACCGCCCTTCTAGCTACAGCCCGACGTCCCAGGTAGTCCATCTTCCTTTTGGAGCCGGCTTGCTCCACTGCCGTAGCTCCATCTCCATGTTGATCTTTCTCTACTTCTACTGGCTTCTATTTGTGATGAGTTTATGGCTCATGAACTAGTGCCAGTACTATTATTCTAATCACACTTCTTCAATATCTTTGCCATCAGGGATGCTCAGGTCGATTTTAGTGGAACTGCACAAAAGCATCGTATGATCCGAGGGTGCCAGCCGTCTTTCCTTCCCCACATGGAAAGTGCTATGGAACAAGAGGTACCAAAAGGTGGAGAACCAAAGAGTGCTGCTTCTATTGTTGCTGAAATTCTCACTAAAGAATCTCCCTCTAGCACATTCCTTCGATAGGTTCTACCTGGCCAGGAAATTAAATCATGTTTAGGGTTTAGGGTTTAAGTCGTAGTGACCCCATCAGTAGTTTTTCTATCGTACACGCTCTCACAACTTTTTTCTTTAGTTGTGAAGTAAATATTGTCTATGATCTGTGAATCATTGAGATGCATCAGCATGCGTGTTAGTTTTCCTTTGTATTTGATGGAATGTTGTAATGGGGCAACCTTGGAATAGGAATGAAAATGGAGTGGAAAAGTTTCTGTTTTTCCGGAAAAAATGGAAACGGAGAGAAAACAATGTTTCGTTTTGTTGGATCGCGCCATCGAGCAAAACCAACGTTTAAATCACGTCTGTCGTGTTCGTGTCTCACCCTCCTCCACGGCTCGACCCCACATGGTCGCTCGGCATGCCACTCACCGCAAACCGAGTAGTATACCATAACTTTCCCGCCTGCTTGTCGATGGATCGCGCCATGGAGTACTAGCACTACTGGAAGAGATTGACGAGTTGGGGGAGGATAGCTAGCTGTAGCACGGACTCCCAAGAACTTACTACTGGAAGAGATCGCGCATGTTGTAGCCGGCTATTGCGACCTTTGAACGCGGAGCAGCCGCGTGCACCCGGAAGCGGCGCGGGCGACGCTCTCTCGGCCGGCGCGCCGCAATCAATGCCGGCGCCAGTGAGAGGTCGCGTCCACTCTGGCCGGTCATGAATGCGGCACTGACCATTTCAGGTGGGAAGCACGCACGGGTGATGAAGAGGGTTCAGGTTGGTGAGGACCGGCTGTAGCAGCGGTCCGGACGTGCGCAAACAAGAGATGATGTACGTTAATATTGCTGTGTATATAATTAACAATGTAAATAATGTGCCAGTTGGACAAATATGATTGGAGATGGAGATGGAAATGGAATTTTACGTAAACACGGATATGCATGTCTCTGTCTATGTGTGTGTGCGCGACGACTCTCGCGACCTGGAAGCGGGGGCGTGTTTTTGATCGAGTTTTCTTTCTTCATACGTTAGAAAATCAGTTTGTCTAATTCACATCTAGATGTTATTTAAGGATATCACATCTAAGCTCCCACAAGTATATAATGTGGCAACAAGAAACAAAAAAACTAGGAAAATACCACAAACACAGTGGACATCAACTTATATGTGACATAACAATGTCACATCTAGATGTGTCCTAGACAGACCCTTAAAAAATTGTCCGCCAATTTTCGTTTCTTTTTTCCGGGAACGCGCGTATTCTATTTAAAACCACTGCTATGGAGAGATTTTTTTACTCCATTATAGCCTCTTGTTTGATAGAGTTTCTCGCGTCTCGCTCTCTCACCCTCTCCATATCAAAACAAGATGACAGTGTCCACTCTGTCTCTCTCCTCACCGGTGGTCACAGATTCGGCCGAATCCCGTCCGCTGCGGGAGGTGAGGAGGTGTAGCGTTGACGCTGCCGTCGTGTGGGGCAGATCCCGCCCGCCCGCCTAAACGACATCTCGCCGACCTGAGGTATAACTTCTTGTACTGGTCCAGCTCCCCAGGTCGCTGTGTGCGGGTTTTATTCTATGCGACTACTCCCCAGCTCCCCATGCATAGTAGCTAGGGTTCGTCGGCTGGTCCAACATCACCTACTAGTACTATTATAGAGGAAATGGCACTCAAAAAGTTGTCCTGATTTATGCCTCGGTAGAGGTATACATGTTGTTTCGACAAAAAGTACATGGTGGTTGTGCGGTCATTGTCCATATGGTGGTAGTACTATCACTGGTTAAATGAAGAAAATCTTTTTTTCTCGGGTATCCTTGTTTAGTTCCCATCAAGATAATTATGATGCTTCTGTTTGTTGGTGTACTTTTCATTAATTCTTATTGACAATTGAGAGGTCGTTGCTAACCCTTTTTTATATTTTTGGAAACAACGATGCGTGTCTCCATACCCGGGCATGTCTTCCTCAATTTTAGTGGAACTGCACAAAATTGGATGGCCATTGTTGTTCCGCCTCACTGTCCTCTGCCACGTGGTTCTTCCTTCCTCGAGCTTGATTACTGAGAAGAAATAGATCACAATGAGGATTTGTTGAACTTCTTAGGTGCCTCACCCAAACTTGATGCCAAATGGATGATGTATCACCACGATGACCGATCGATACTCATGGTTGCGCCTCATGGTTGCGTCGGCTGGTGAAGCTGGTCGATTTTCAACGAAAAACAAGCTGTCTTCCATCAGTGCTCTTTGCTTGTTACGCACAAAGATGATATCCTTCGTCAGTTCACCTTGGTTGCGTTGGAGACGCAGTCGTCTTTCACGTTGGTGCAATTTTCGCTAGGGTTTACAACAGGTGGGCCCAAAATGTGGCTGGCTCACCTATCATACAGCCAAAAGCAGGTGCAGTGAAGGCACTGGAGCTCAGTCCGTACTATAGTAGTATATATATAAGCGGGAGCCTCAGCGCTTGTTCGCTAGGGTTTGCACTCTCCACACGCTCGCCGCACTACATATATGTTACACGCTGGTGGCTCAGCGTTCATTTGCTAGGGTTTGCTATATTCACAGTCTCTCACCCTCTCTTCACCAGATCTAAAACAAGATTGCGTTGGCCTCTTGTCTCTCTCTCCCCCCTCACAGCTGGTGAAGGAGGCGTCCGTATCCCGTCGCACCGGGAAGGGGAGGAGGTGCAACGTTCACTCTATCGCCTTTGGCGAGGGAGGCAATCCACTGCCGGCTGCGCTGTTCTCTTTCACCTAGCGCCTGTGCGGGAGGGCCACCGACCCCTTCTTCCTCACTACCGTACGTAGTGTGGGCAGATCCGGCCTCCCGCCGCAAGCCTTGCCACATCCCGAGGACCCTAAGGTATAAGTTTCTTTGAAACCGTCGTTGCTCTAGCTGCATGTGGATCTTTTTCGATCTGTAGTCGAATCTAGGTCTTGGTTCAAAGAGGAAAGAAGGGTGCGGTGGGCTGGAGCAAGAATCTAGGACGTGGTTCAATGAGGAAAGGAGGGGCAGAAAGTAGTATAGACTGGCTATCCAGCCGCTTTGTAGGTCGAAAAGGGAAAAAGGGGGTAACCCAGTACACACATCTGTAAGGAACCGATCTCTTTGTTGAAAAGGGAAATAAACTGGGGGGGTCAGGTAGTTTGTGCACGACTAGATTTGCTGCCCTCACATAGGAAGAAGGTTCAAAGAGAACAAATATGGGACCAGCGCATATATGCTGCTTGGCTACATACTCTGCATCACCCATTTATACGTGTGGACGCACATGGTGCTGGCATGTCCCATGCAGATATTTTGCTGTTGTTAACCTCAGAATTAACTACTGATCTGTTTTAAAAGAATTTCTGTGTTAATATGAATCAATGCAACCGTTTTAGAAATGCTACTGTCCTATACTTTGTTTTCCATCAAGATAAGGTAGATGCTTCTTTTTGTGGCCGCATGTTTCATCCTCCTTTATTGGCCGGTAATTGTTTTCTTTTTTGCCTCTTAAAGCAGGGATATCTATTCAACTTGTTGCTATAGAAAACTTAAATGTCACACCGGCAACTTTGCTTGATTTCAGTGCAACTGCACAAAACTTGATTGGATTTCCTATTCGTGTTGGTAGATACGTATTTTATGTTGGTCGTCTCATGAAAGGTCAGTACAGGCCTTCATCCACATGATTGTGTAGTGTGCTTTGAGATGTTGTGCTACTTGTATTGGTACTGTTTTAAATAAATGATGAATTGAAGCTATTGTATTGCTGTCTTTTCCCATTAAGTAGTGAACAAAAATGGGACCAACCCAGACATGATGCTTGTTGCTTTGTTACAACAAATTCAGCATCACCCCCTTTATAAGCCAGTAATTGATGCCACTCTCAGAATTAACTACTGAATCTTATTTCAAAACTGCAACACTTGTTAGGGATTGGCGGGATTACCATTTTTGTGGCCGCATGTTTCATCCTCCTTTATTAGCCAGTAATTGATTCCTTTTTTGCCTCTGTTTATATAGGGATATCTATTCAACTTGTTGCTATTGTGACATTTTGCTTCGCTACGCGAAACACTTTGCTTGATTTCAGTGCAAGTGCACAAAACGAGATTGGATTTCCTATTCGTGTTGGCAGATTCGTACGTGATCTTGTGTGCGTCATGACAGGTTGGTACTTGCCTTCATCCACATGATCGTGCAGTGTGTTTTGAGATGCTGTGCTACTTGTATTGGTACTGTTTTAAATAAATGATGAATTGAAGCTATTGTATTGTTTTCTTTTCCCATTAAGTAGTGAACAAAAATGGGACCAACCCAGACATGATGCTTGTTGCATTGTTACAACAAATTCAGCATCACCCCCTCTATAAGCTTTATCGTTCTTTATACATGTTGAAACAAGGCATTGTTAAGATAATGTCTCAGTCAATATGAATGAATCACACTGATGGAGAATTGCTACTCTCCTGCTTTGTTTCTCATTAAGATAAAGTAGATCAGTAGATGCTTTTCTTCTGGGAGTACAAGTCATCAACCGTTATTTCTTAGTAATTGTTTCCCTTATACCTATTTTTTCTTACAGGGATATCAAAATTAAAGCTCGTTTTTATTCCGACTTCGATTTTAGTTGAACTGCACAAAAGGAGCCAATGTGTAAGGCAAACTGCTGCATTACTGGGTCTAGTTGGTCGTTCCACTTTGTAGAAATAAGCAGTCATTGTTTGCGCTACATTACAGAAGGAATGACCGAGAAGCTTTACATAGTATTATTAGACACCGGTGACATGACTAGTCTGCAGAGACCATTGGCAATTTAACAACACGTGGAGTGCCCTGGGCAAAAAGTGCCCAAACAAGTACAAAAGCTATGACAGGACTCCACGATCATAGGCATTACATATTTTGAATGGGAAAAGCTTGTCAAAGTTTAATCATTGATGTTAGCAAGAAGACGTTAGTTTAATATATTGGAATTGGAAAACCTTGTCAAAATTTGCTCATTGATGTTAGCCAGAAGACATGCATGATATTTTTGAGTGGGATGCCCTTGCTGTGAGCAGCGTCGAGTGTTTTTTCCTATTCCTGTGTTCAGTTTAGAAGTAAATAGTTACTCTGCTGAGATATATATTCCTGTGTTAAGAGTTTGTTCTGAATATTGTCTATGTAATGCCAGGCCTTGTGTTTGATTGCAAAGTTGAGCTTGGAATGTTGTGGCATGCGGCATCACGAGCTGTTCACCATGCCTCCTGAGAATAATGCTTCATATTGTTTTGCATGTCGATCTAATGCCAGTGATTTGCTTGTTAAGAAGATCATCCTCTTCTGTTGTTTCCGTGCTTAAGAAGTTCATCATCTGATGTTTCATTCATAGCCTATACGACAAGTCAGGTAGGTTAGACGTGAAACCATATGATCTTCCGACCAACTCATGATATTAGGCCGTGATTGGATCGTCGTTTTCCAACCAAAACCGCTTGTAAAACTGACGCTTGTAAATTAAAGCAGATGGTCTCGGGCGAAGGCGCTTGGTTGGTCGATTTCGACTAGTAAAATATCGGAAGTACTTGACACACGATAAAAATGTTGAACGACACTCGGATGATTGCTAATCCAGCTGTTAGCTGCTGTTTCAGCCTTGCCCATGGATGGCATGATACGCACGTCGTGCATGTATCATCTGGTAATGTCGTCCATATAGCAGTGCTCGTAAAACATAAACTGGTCTCTTAAATTACACACGTCACCCGCCGGTTTTACTTACAGACCTCGGGCCCTCGGTTTCATTATGCCTATATTTTACGCATTGTTTTCGATGAAGAGAAAATTACACTTGTATGTTAATACAGGTTTGAAATAAACCAGAGCTCCCAAGCGCGGCCTTACCGTTTCATGCCGTCTCAGTTTCTCGAAGGTGCTCATAGGTGTCTGATGATCGTGGCTTCCTGAATGAGTAGCGGGCGCTGTATCAGACCATCCGTAGGGCCCGCAAGGCCCTCTCCATTGTCCTTCGAGTTGTTGCGCTCGCCGTGGCGCCGAGCATTGTTAACATCGTCAACGAACATGAGGATTCAGGAGATGACTTTATTTTGACTGTATGACACTAGGGACCCACTAGGGCCATAGCCGTACGTACGCAAGTGCCTCCTTATTATGTACAACTATATTTTTTTTGCTTTCTCCTGGTTTCCTGACATCATGGTCCCACACCATTGTCAACCTATGTAGTCGATATAAACGAGAGAATTGCACAAGGTGCGGCCGACAGCTGGGACCAAGCAGCTCGGGCAGTATTTGTGTTTTTGAGGCGTGAGCACTGCAGAGTTTTTCTTGGCGATGATTTCATTGTTGTTCAGATGAGAGCAGGGTATTAACTGGGCGGGCTGTGGCCCATCTAGCCCAGGCCAGATATCCAGCCTAGATACTAATTTTTTCAAGATGAAAATGGCTAGCCCAGCTATACGTCTTTTTGAGGAATACCCAGGCAAGGTCAACTTGTTATTCTCCGCCCCGCTGGGCTGCAAATCTTTCCTAGGAGGGATGCATTAGGATTAACAGAAAAATGGGCTTTAAAAATAATAAATGGGATGTAATTATAAAAACTGGGCAGAAACTATAAAAAAATGCACCAAACATGAAATTAGTTTATAAAATATTATTTATGGATTTTGAAAATCTTAAATTTTCATTGTTGCGCGCGCAATGTTTTGTTGGATTTTTACGTAATACAAATTTATATTTAATCTGACTAGAAATTTCGGGATAAAAATATTTCGGAGCCCATCAAAATGTGGGAAATTTTATTGAATTCTGTCTTCAACGGTTGGTTGAAATTATTAATCATTGTCCTAGCTAGAAAATGGGCTGTACTTTTAACAAACTGTAAATGGGTTGTTGTAAATTCCATTAGAATTCCAAAATGGGCTGTACATTCTTACAAAACGCAAATGGGCTATAAGTTCTCTGCCACACACTTGTGGGCCTACTAAGTGACGCGTCCCCTAAAAAAATAAGTTGACGCGTATGCAAGGCTTTGCCAACTTATTATAGGCAACACACGTTTCTAGCAGCAGTGGCCGTTGGATGTCTATCCAACGGATGTCGTGCTTCTTCTTCAATCTCGGATATTCTTAGCTTCGGCCACCCAAGAAATGATTCCTCCCCCTGACATCTGGGGCGCACCGTTTCAGAGGCTCACCTGTGGGCCTACTAAGTTGGAGCGTACCAAGGGCTTTGTCAACTTAGTCAATAATAAACGTTTCTAGCTTCAGTGACCGTACGATGTCCATCCAACGGTCGTAGTGCTTCTTCAACCTCTGGTCTTCTTGGTCCAGCCGCCCAAAGCAGCGCCGGTCGTGCCGCCTGCTCCTGCCTCCCGTGGCCGGCTGTGCTACCGCGGAGGCCTCACCGCCCCCATACTACTCCCACCGCTGGCCAGGCCATCCCTCCACTCACCCACACCACCTGTTATTCTGCGGCGACGGCAGCCTCACACCGCAGCTGAACCAGTGAACCCTCGTACTCCTCTCCGCGCGGGCTTCCACTGCTGCGTCTTCCCCAGCTCCGTGTCGTCCCCCTCCTAGGCCTCGCCGTCGTGCAGACCACCGCCCTAGTGCTCTCGGCGCGGCGTGGTCAACGTGGTCAATGACCAACTTCCATCGGAAGAGTACTGTACATGGAGAGGCTGACAGCTGGGTCCAGGCGGCCGCAAGGAAGTGCCTCCTTATTACGTGCAAAATAATTATTCCTCCTCCTTACAGCAGGGACCCACCGGACGAGCCACCTTATTTTATGAAAAAAAATGTTTCCCCCCTGACTGCTCGGACCCATCGGATGGGCCAGCGTATTTCGCAAAAAAAACGTTCCCCCCGCTGTCAGCTCGGACCCATCGGAAGTGCCTCCTTGTTACGCACAAAAAAAATGAATACTCCCCCTGCTAGCTGGGACCCAACATGGTGGGAGGCTGACTTGTGGGCCTACTAAGTCAACTTTAGTCAATATGAACGATTCTAGCTCCAGTGACCATACGATGTCCATCCAACGGCCGTAGTGCTTCTTCAACCTCTGGTCTTCTTGCTCCAGCCGCCCAAAGCAGCGCCAGTCGTGTCGCATGCTCCTGCCTCCCATGGCCGGCTGTGCTGCCGCGGAGGCCACACCGCCCCCTACTATTCCCACCACTGGCCAGGCCCTGCGGCGACGGCAGCCTCACACCGCAGCCGAACCAGTGAACCCTCGTACTCCTCTCCACGCGGGCTTGCACTGCCGCGTCTTCCCCGGCTCCCCGTCGTCCCCTTCCTAGGCCTTGCCGTTGTCTACCGCCCTGGTGCTCTCGGCGCGGCGTGGTCAACATGGTCAAGGAACGACTTCCATCGGACGTGGACTGCACGTGGAGAGGCTGACAGCTAGGTCCACGGCCGCAACAAGGAAGTGCCTCCTTATTACGTGCAAAATAATTATTCCTCCACCTGACAGCGGGGATCCACCGGACGGGCCACCGTATTTCGCGAAAAAAACATTTCCCCCCTAACTGCTAGGACCCACCAGCTACACCATCACACGCAAGGATGTGCGTCCGGGCAAAAAAAATAAAACGATTCGCCCCCCTGACTGCTGGGACCCACCAGCTACATCTTTGCATGCAAGGAAGTGCATGACAGTCGGGACCCACCTGGTCGAAGCGTACGTAGCATTGTCATTCTGGTCGCGAACGTGTACGTACATATATACTGGTCGATGTAGAGGCGCACACGTGTCGTAGTAGAGGCGCGCATGTAGCATGTACACGTACGTACAACGGTCAGGGTGCAAGAAGGAAAATACGGCCACGTATGTGTACATATGGGAGGGGTCTCGAACGCCTACTCCCTCATACGTACGGCGAGGGCTCGTGTACATGGCTGGGTCGGAACGGAGAAACAATGTCGTCATCGTGTTCATGGGGAGGCAACGGAATGCGTCGTGTTCATGGGAGGCAACGGAATGCGTCGTGTTCATCGGGAGGGCTTGGACGGAACAGGCGATGGAAACGAGGCCTGGCATACCGCAGAACGGAGGAAACAGCATTGTGTTCGACTGTCCACGTTCGAAACGGGATCCTGTTCATCGGGAGGGGTGTGGCGTACCGCAAAACAGAGGAAACGGACCTCCTACGGTCGAAACGGGGGTCCTATTGATCGGGAGGGCTGTGTCGTACCGCAAAACGGAGGAAACGGACCTCCTACGGTCGAAACAGGGGTCCTGTTGATCGGGAGGGGTGTGGCGTACTGCAAAACGGAGGAAACGGACTTGTGTTGGAGTGCTACGGTCGAAACGGGGGTCCTGTTCATCGGGAGGGGCATGGTGTACCGCAAAACGGGACTCCACGAGATACTGTTCATCTCCACCGTCGACCTCCTCCAGCCTCCACGGGCTCCTGTTCATCCAGCCTCCACCGCGCGCTACTCCACAGGCTACTGTTCAACCACCCCTCCACCGTCTACTGTTCATCCAGCCCTCCACTCCACGGGGTCCTGTTCAACCACCCCTCCACGGGCACCCTCCACCGTCTACTGTGCATCCAGCCCTCCACACCACGGGGTCCTGTTCAACCACCCCTCTACCGTCTACTGTTCATCTAGCCCTCCACACCACGGGGGCATGTTCATCCACCCCTCCACGGGCACCCCTCCACTGTCTACTGTTCATCCAGCCCTCCACCACACCACGGGCTCCTGTTCATCCAGAGGCAACGCCGCCGCTCACTATTCATCCCCCCCCCCCCCGCAACGCTCACTGTTCATCCCATCGATCGGCTTCAGTTAGCAGCAGTAGCGAAGGAATCGCTCGATCGGGTTCAGTTAACAGCCATTGATCGATCGCTCGGGTTCAGTAACGCGTAGCCTGAAGTGCAATCGCTCGGGTTCAGTTAGAGCCCAACGCCTCGCTCGGGTTCAGTTAGAGCCAACGCCTCGCACACACACGCGTACGTGTACGAGAGAAACACGCATCGCTCGGCCCCCGACCTCCCACCGTAACCGGGAACTCCCCGAAATTTTCCTCCCCCTCACTTCTACCACGGTTTTTTCCATCATGGACGGCCCAAATAATGTCATGCAGCTGCGTCTCCGGCCCGCCCAGGACAAAAAGCCCATTTTCTATCATGATTTTTTGTCATAGAAGTAGGAGCCCACCACATCTATGATGATACTGGGTTTTGTCACAGTTATCGTCATAGAAGTGTCATATGTATGACAGAAAAAAATTCGTTCGGCCCAAAATGTCACGGATGTGTCTTTTTTTGTAGTGCATTTTGCTAGTTCTAAAATCCTTTCCATCATTTGCCACACTACTGGTTGCAGATGAAAAACCTACCCAAGCACAGCGCGATACAGGAGCGACGCACAATTACAAGCTGATATTCTGTTGGACAATGGAGGCTATAACCAATTACTTTTACGGGAACAATAGCACCCAGGAAATTTGAAGGGTAGGTATGAACAAAATTGGAACTACACATGTACTGCTAAGTGATTCAATACACACATTACCAATCTAGGAGGAGAACAATGGTTGCGGCGGCCTCTGTGAGTCATGGTCGGAAACGGGAGTCAGTTCATTGTCCATGACGATGGTACTTCTGTGCTTGGCGTTGGCTTCCGGGAAGAAGATCCGAGACCGTGGAAGACGATGCCGGGGAAGAGGCTCCATGTACGACGACGAAGGTGGACCGGCTCCAGTGCGGCGTACGAGGTCGTCGATGAGGCAGATGCGCTGCGGTGGATGAGTGCGCCGATGTAAAGGGGAGGAGCACGAAGGCTGCGGTGCCGTGGAGAAGTCTATTTTGTGGTGGGGATAGAAATTGGGGAGTATTCAGGTGTACTACTCTGGGTGCCGGGGTGGGGTTGGCTGGGTAGGGTGAACCTGAAGTTATGAAAACAGCCCCCTACCAAGCGTCATCCGTAGGCCTGTTCCGAAGGCTATGATGGTAACTTCCCACTGCTCGAATCAGGGTCGCAGGAGATTTTCCCGCCGACCTCAAAATTTTGTGACACTGGACTCCCAGTGTGGCGTGTTGAGTGATTCGGCTAAGCAACTAGCGAGTAGTAGTAGTAAACTCTGCATATTAGGTTTGACCGAAGTCAAACTTCCTAAAGTTTGACCGAGTTTATAAAAAAATATAAACATTTACCATAACAAATATGTATGATGTGAAAGTACATTCAATAATGAATCTAATGGTATTTATTTGTTATTGTATATGCTAATATTTTTTGTTATAAGCTTTCTGAGAGTTTACAAAACTTGACTTTGACCAATGCTAATACGTGGACTTAAATAAAAACGGAGGGAGTACACATTTGTTTTCTTAGTTTGTAGTGAACTAATCATTTGTTGAAATTGTGAAATAAATATATTAGGCTATTGACTTCGAATGTCATGGTCTATACAATTCAATAGTTACAATCATTGTCGAATACCAAGATGTATACAAGGTCTATAGTACTTCACAACATGCTCAAACTCACATAATCCCAGTCAAATGAGAATCTAAATGCATTTCATAGTTATTACTTTGAAGGATGCAACAAGAACAACCATAACTCTACATCAGCCATTATAGAAACAACATTTTGACATATCCCAATGTGTGAATGAAACGTGCAGAGAGAGCTTTTGAAGATGGAGCAGATAGGGCAGGAAAGATTGTATGTATGTGGACGAGAGAGTAGGAGACAAACCTAACGAGACAGAGAGAGAGAGATAGAGAGAGAAAGAGAGAGGAAGAAGTTAGGTCTGTGAGAAAGATGCATACACGTAGGGGCTGTTTGGTTCTAGACCTAGTATTGCCATACTTTGCCACACATTTTTGCCAACCTTGCCTAAGCTTAGTTTATCAAAATGAGAGCCACAAGTTGGCAAGCCTAAGGGAATCTTGCCACACTTTTTGTGTGTATGACATGTGGGGCTCAAGTGTGGCTTGCCTAAGGTGTGGCTTGAACCAAACATTCACCTAAATTAGTCAAACTTGCCTAACCTTAGGTGTGGCAATCTTTGCCAAAGTTAGTCACAAACCAAACAGCCCCGTAATATACATGATATGCGTGTGCATCTGGATTCTGTATACGTGGAAGGAGAAGAGACAACATGTTTGATGAGAGAGCAGGAAAAACATGGACGAGAGGGGAAGGATCTCGTGGGTTGAGGGATTGACAATTTTGTGTAGGGGGGAGAGGGATTGGTAATTTTGTGCAAGAGAGAGAGGGTGGGGTCAGTTAGCCGTCGTCATATCACCCTGCTTCCAAATGACCCCGCATTCTCTAGCGCGGTGTGGTCACCGTATTCGATCTGCTCATTTCCCTCTTTGAAGATTGAGGTGTTATGCATGTTGGGGTGCAAAGAAGCACAAGTGAGAGTGGTCGCCGTATAACCTTGGATGGGGATGAATTGTGTGCTCGGGTGTGTGTGTGTGTGTGTGTGTGTGTGTGTGTGCGTGTTGTGTTGCGTGTGTCTGTGTGTGTGTGTGTCAGATATTGACAGAAAACAAACGTAAGGAGGGAAATGGGTATTCACGAAGAGATTGTGCGGGCCTTGAGGTGGGCATGGGCCGGGTGAGGGTGTTAAAATGTGCGCGTTGATGCATGTGTTGCATGCGACCGTGCGAGGGACGGACGAATCGAGAGAGATGGTTGTTGTGTTACGGATGCTCCTCTCTCTCTCACACACACACACAAGTAAACTAGAAGACCGTTCTCTCATGTATACACAACGTATCGACATCTGTCTACGTCTCACTCATGCACGATCATTTGCACATTCACACCTCTCTATGTCTGTATCACACGCACACCATCTCCACATTGCCCTTCCGCCACAACACACATATGGACACATACACACGTTCTCTCTCAGTCACACACACAAAATCAGTATTAAAAAAAACTAGGGCGCACCTAAAACGTCCAAATCCAAATAAACACGAACTGGAGCTAAATTCAAATATATGGAAAGATTGCAGCGTCAAGAACTTTCACAGGAAAAAAAAGTTGAGTAATATTCGAGGATTGTTTTCACACACACAAAAAGGTTCGGTGGATGTCCTTCGAGCGCGACACGGTGACGCACCGTTCGGTCGACCGCGCGGCCGCGGTTCACGCGCTTGCATAGGATTCCGTATCGTGGCCGTGGTACTAAGGCTGGTCACAATGGGCAAGAACATAAGCTAGTAACTAATAAAAGCGCTGCCTAAGTCTATGTTTATGTGTACTAGTACGGTTTTCTTTTTAAGTTTGACCAACCTTATATATAAAACTAAAGTAAGCTCCCACACGCGCACTCATCAATATGCCGCCACCACCATTGCGCATGCCGGTGCCCACCTGCTCCAGCCAACAATTTCTCGCCCATCACCGCCGTGTCGCCGCCATCCATGTGCCATGAAGCCGAAGGCTCGCCCGCTCACGTCGTCTGCAGTCTCTCCTCGCGATGCCGCCGTGCTGCCAAGCACGTGAGCAGCTGGTGGAGCCGCGTCTATGCATGCAGCGTACGAAGAGGAGGACGAGCGCGTGCTCCAGCACGCCGGCGAGGAGGAACTAGCGTGTCATTGTCATCTCCGCCCGTGCGGAGGAGGCGCGCATCATGGCTGTCGCGGCGGAAGCTGATCACGCGCGCGTCGAGCCCGCAAACCGGGTGCGGACGCGGAATCTACCTTCGAGACCTTGAATGCCACGTGGATCCTGCAATCTGAAGGAGCAATTTGGAGCAATTTGATGCAACATGGATGGCTAGAAGGGCTTCTTCCACCTCTTCTACCGTCTTCTTCCTTCGCTCCGTCGAACTTCTTTCACAAATCGACTGACCCAAATTATACTACTAGTACGAACATATTAAGTACAGTAGGAACACGAAGATACGAGCAGTAGTACCAACTGCAAGAAGAACAGTATTAAGACATAGTACTAGTACTACTGTATGTACTAAAGAGTTCAAATAACAAGAAAGAACATAAACATAGTTCTACTGGGGCCTCAGCACAACACACCCTTGAAAATAAACTAATAAGCAACTAGTCTGCTTGACACTGCAGTAGAACCAGCATGAGCGACGGCACTGCCACCTACTTGGAGTCCGAGTCCACGTCCTCGACTTCGTCCTCGTCCCTCTTCCTCTTCCTCTTCGCCGACGCTTCTTTGCTTGAACCGGACACTGGGCTCTGCTTCTTCATCCAACCCTTGTAGATATTTAAACAAAGGTAGGCATCCATTGCTGCGTACAGGATGTGATCTTCATCTAATGTCTTCGACTCCCATGCATGATGAAACTCGTGATGAGGTTTCTTTAGTTTAGCATACGAAGGATCAATCATGGTTGCTGCCAGGGTCGGCAATGAAGGTTGAGAGGAGGGCACCAGGCTTGCCTTCTGGAGATCGAAGGGCTGGCCTACAACGAGACCTATCCGACGCAGGACGTCACTGTCGTTCTTAAAGCCTACAGTAACGAATTTCACTCTTTTTTCCTTGAGGAAGTTCTTAAAATCTTGGCACTCAACGTCAGCATGGCATATGTGGTAGACCAAGCAAACGTTATGTACGCAAACCTGGATCACGACGGGCTTCTTCCTCTCTTCGTCCTTTAGATCCTTCTCTCGTCCCAGGACTGTGGTGTACTCAACATCTAGCCCAGCGACCCACTCATCCGTTGAACTGTTGAACATGCGTAGGAAGAGAGCAAGCCATGCTTTCACCGTCTCGGATCCACGTGTGTAGATGACGATGAACCGATCGCCGGTGATGGCTCTTACCTGGTACTCAGCGGCGACCATGGAGATTTGGGAGGCCATGGATTTTGGAGGAGGGTTAGGAGAAGTTGAACTGTTGTACCCCGCAAAAAAACTGGGAGCGAACTAATGTGAAAGGACGGGACGACTGGGAGGAAACTGTTGTAAGGTAGAAGACGAGGACGAATAGGGCGTGCGAATGGCGGGGGGTTGCTGGCTTGCCCGGTGGATAAACGGCTGCAAGCCCCCAAAGAGTTCTCGAGAAATATGCGGGACCCACTAGATGTTATGTCTACTAGACCCATATCGTAGGCCTGACGGTATAGCTTCTGCCTGTTCGCACGCCATGCCGGCGCATGGATGTAACTTCACTTAATTCCGTCAAACGTCGCGCCTCCCACGACCTTCGCCTCCCTCGCGTGGTCGTGCCCTTTGAGACTTCGACCGGCTATAAATGAGAAATTTTTTTTGCCTTTTTTTAGAAAAGCAATTTTTTTGCCTACTCTGCATGCATGATACTCCCTCTGGTCCTTTTTACTCCCGTTAACCGTTTGCAAAGTGTTTGACCAAATTTATACTTTTATTGAACACCACCTTATATTAATTAACCAGCCACACCAGTACACTCATTCAATACAATATTCACCACACAGGGCGGTACATTATTTACAAGAATACTATCTAATCTATTGTCAAAGCTATATTTAGCGATTAAGTGTGCCACCTTATTGGCCGAACGGCTAATCTTTAACAATTGAAGATTGTTGATCAACTTCAAGATGCTCAACGCATCCATCTTCAGGTCATGCATAGTAGACCTGTCAACGCTTTGACAGACATCAATGAAATCCCACGACCAAATTTATACTAAAAATATCAATATCGACAATACTCCCAAAACACTTAGGCGCGGTGCATTAACTTCTACCTCGTTTCTTGTTTCTAAACATATCAACCAATAGGAGATGTGGGTGTGCATGCTTTTAATGACTTGAGACTACCAAACATGACATGCAGTGGTTAGTTCATTGCATGCAATGCTATTAATTAGCAAATAAACATTAAGATCTCTCATTTTCCCCTCCTCCTTGGTCACAGTGCACAATCTAAGATGACTTGCCCACCTAGACGGAGGGAGTACTGATTATAATGAGTATAAGAACTACGTTTTATAATGAGTGTAAAAATATTGATTTGACATTGTGAATGTTGACACATTGTGGAATAGTTTTTGAAGTCTGCAGAAGTACTAAACTAGTGTTGTCGTTCTCCACAAAAAATGTGTTTACCAATGCATGCATGAACACTAGTTACTCTAACCCCCCTCGCTTCTTTAATTCTTTGCCACATCAGCATGTTTGCTATTCCCGTGTGCATGATACCAGCTAAGATACCACCATTATGGTCAGCCTTATTCATCGCATGCAATAATTTAGTGCACCTTGAAATATGAACATGTGTGGGGCATGTTTGTTTTTAATGACTTGAGAATATACCTAGCCCGACATGCAAGATGACTTATTATGCACCGTTCCCCATACCTGCAGGAAGCCCGTTCGTCTCCAAATCTTTTCCTCTCCATGTGTGGAAACAATATGCCTGCCAAACTCTCCTTCTCCCTCCGGCGGTCCCACCACTCCACCCCGTGTGAAAAAATCTGCATGCATGACTCTCCTCCCCCCACGCTCTTCCAATCCGTTATGACCAGCAATATTTCCACCCCTTCGCTCCCCCGTAATTTACTCCAAAAAATATGCGCACGTAGTTGTTACTTAACTGCAGGTGCATTCGGTCACTGACATATGGGCCCAACAGGGGTCTGGCCCACATGTTAGTGACGCAACTGGACCGGCAGTTAAGTCAGTGCAGCTCAGTCCATATCTTACGTAGGTGTGCCATTGCTTGCTATAAATACTATGCCTCCCACGACATTGCTATCTCCTCCCCCTCACGTTCACGTTCATCGCTATCTCCTCCCCCTCCCTCTCACGTCGACCACCATGGCATCGCCCCTCCCAAGCCCTAGGAGCCCCTCGCTGCACCGCGCGGACGGTCACGCGTCGCCGTTCCGTTCCTCGCCGCCACTAGTCGAGGAGGATGCGTCGGTGTTCCGCTCCTCACCGCTACACGACGCGTCGTCGTTCCGTTCCTCGCCACCACTAGTCGAGGAGGACGCTTCGGTGTTCCGCTCCTTGCCGCGAAGCGACGCGTCGCCGTTCCGTTCCTCGCCACCACTAGTTGAGGAGGATGCGTCGGTGTTTCGCTCCTTGCCGCGACGCGTCGAGGTGGACGCGTCGGCGTTCCCAATCTCGCCAGCACGCACGCAGGAGGACGCGTCGGCTCCCCGCTACGAGGAGAACGTCGCGCCGCCCGCCGAGCCCTCCAGCCTTGAGGAGCTTTGGAAAGAAATGGATGTAGCCTTGTGGGAGGCTTTTCCTCCAGCAAAGCGCACCAAAATAGAGGCGGAGAAGAAGGCCGAGGAAGAGAAGCGCACCACGGAACAAGCTGCCTGGGAGGCCTATGTCACGTCCGAGAGAGTCAGGCAATTGGCTCTTTGGCAGAAGGCTCGTGCGAGGGCCACGAGGGTGGCGGAGGATGCCCGTGCCGACGCCCTGAGTGCAGTCGGGCCCAAGCGCCTCATCTACGCTTGGAGGTACGTGGACCGGGTGCATGCTTCCAGCGAGCAGGAGTATCTGTTGGTGCCGGATCACCACACCGGTGAGATCGCGCTCGCCCACCGGCAAGCCGCCAATCAGCACCTCACGAGTTGCGGGGCTGAGGAAGAGGCATTGTGTCGGCGTGCTGGGAAACAGCCGCGCACCAGGGCACTCGTGGCGCGCCGCAAGCGCTCCTGCGAGCGCCGTGGCTTTTAGGAGGAGTATAATTTTTGTTTTGTAAGGCGATCTCATTAGTTTTGGGACGCAAATGATAAATCCCGAACGTTCAGGAATTTTTAGCATCCTTAATTAAGTATGTAAAAGGGAAAGTTTGGAAACCTTGTGTATTTGTACGCATTTTGCAAGTACGTGCATATAGCACAAACTTTACTATATACTATCGCACTACACGTCTCTCTCGATATATGCTTGCAGACTGTGCTACTCCCTCCGTCCAGGTCAATAAGTCATCTTCGGTTGTGCACCGTGACCAAGAAGGAGGGAAGACTTATACACCTAGATAGAGGGAGTACTACTATTACTTATGTACGTGCAAATGCACGTTTTAACATTACGATGCGGTTTTTGTAAAAGTAGAAAAACAACACTAGTCAAGCTTGTGAAACGATTCGATGCAAAACAAATGCAAAATGCTCGTTTGATTGTTTACTTTTAGCTTCCTTCTATGTGCTTATTTCTCTGTCGTACTTTGTACGTAGTATCTCACTGGTTGGGAAGGCATGCAAATTCCCAAACCACTTCCTACACCCTGTATCTCACTTGTTGCCAGTGTTGACATTGTCGCCCATGTCGTCGAGGATGAGGTTGCCGAGGTCGGGGAAGAAGTTGTCATTTGCGAAGTCGTCGCTGCCAGCAGTCGCGCGAGTGCGCTCCCCAAAAACCTGATCGCCCCTATCCCATACAGGATCACGAGAGGCGGGGTCCCGGAGACCTGCTGTCCCTTCTCCTGGTGCACACCGAAAGGAGGGATGGAGAAGACTTGCTTGGCGGTGCAATGATCTGGAACGGTGGTGAGAAACTATATAGTGCGGGCTGGGTAGGTCGTGGGAGTATAGCTCTGTCCTCGGCTCGGCTCAATCCCGCAACCCGCGGCGCATCGTGACGAGGCGTGGCGTGGCGAGGCGAGCGAGGAGGAGGAGCGCGCGTGTAGGTCTCCTCTTCTCATGCTCATACAAGTGGTAGAAGAGCTCACCTTATAAAGGCCTACTAGAAAAATTCCAACGTCGACCAGGCCGTCCATGAAACGGGAGTGGCTGTATGGGACGTTGCGCCAGTTGAATATATGAGCAAGTTACTACAAGATTTAATCCGAATAAGCACAAAATAAATCATGACGGATATAACAGAGATGAAACTAATCATGTGGACTAGCATAGTAGTAGGATACAGAGTAGAAACATGAATTCTACCACGATTTCGAACAGGAAGGACAGAAACACATACGGTGCAACGGGAGCAGCACCGTTGGCGTTGAGGTTGTCGCCCATGTCCAAACATCACGTAGACACAGTCTTCGAGCACGGTTCATAGTCGTTCCACGCTGGGGCATTGAAGTTTGTAACTATTTTAGATTAGAATATACTACTCCGCCGGTGCTAGTAGTAGAGCAGAGTCCTACTCTACTCAAGCAAGTTAGGGCATAGCATTGTAGGGAGTACCAGTACTATGATCACTCAAGCAAGTTGTCTGGCATCGACATGACCCTACGCTACTGGTATGTGTCTCGTAAGTCAAGCGACATGCTGTAGTCATCATCACATGTCCACTTCCCGCAGCACATATTCGCTTCTCCATCTTTGTCCACACATAATCTCGTCCAATCTTCCATCCCCGCTAAGGCGCCTCCCCCCCTCGTACGAAACCCAAGCACTAACAATGGTAGAACCGAGAAGCGTCCGCCGAAAGAGTGGCTGGAATTTTCTCCCCACAGAGGTAATCAAGCTCATTGTTTCGCGTGTGGACAATCTTAGTACCATGCCGCTCGCCGCGTGCTCATCGGGGCTGTACCATTTACTCAAAGCCCTCAGGCCGGAGCTTTTTAAGCTAGCTCCTTGCTTGCTGATGCCGCCTGATCTTCAGAAACGGCGTGTCACGCAACATAACGATCGTAGGGTGGCGAGCATCAACCCCCTTGACTGCGATCCGATCCCTGTCAGCCTCAACTACATTAACGGTATGTACTGGGTCGGCATGAACACGTCTTGGATGGTGCTCGTCGACGATCACGGCAGCTGGATGCTCGTGGAGGTCTACACCCGGCGATTGATCCCCCTTCCTTAGATTAACACTACATTGCTTTGGCACCACGGTCCAGAATACTCGAAATCTTACAGTAGCCAACATGATACCAAGTTTGATTTGCTCAAGGTTGTAATCTGCCAAGTGCCCACAAGATCTGTGAATTATAAAGACTTCAGGCTAATTGCGTTCTTCAACCGCGGTCTTGCCTATCTGACAGGTCACTGCGGTAAGTGGATAAATCTGCACGTCCATCGCAGGATCATACATCCTCCATGGTTCTCTGATGCCATTGAACAAAAGGGCTTCATTTATGCTGTCGACTCCTTCTATGGCTGGACGTATTGCTGGCCTACTCCAGTCATTGCTACAAACGGCTGTTACAGCAGTATGTTACTTTCCTATGATATCATGATGGCTTGCTTATATTACTGTCAACATTTGCTGAAAAAATATTCATGCTCATAACATGCTGTTCTTAAGATTGATTAAACCAAGAGCCCTTTTTTATTTGACTCCAACTTGATATGATGTTGTAGGTCGCCTGGTGTCCCTACCCTTCCTAATCCCAGAACCTTTCAAAGAAAGGCGGCATGGCAGTTGCAAGTGGTTCCTGGCTCGACCAGACGACGGCGAAAGATTGATGATCGTTCGCACGTACCGGACGTGTTGTTTCACAGAATACAATCACAGTCACTGCAAGGTCTTTGAGCAGGATCCCAGCTTCTCTGGGCCTTTAGGAATTTTTGACTGGAGGCTGGTAAGTAGCCTTGGTACACGCTCTTTGTTTGTCGGACTGAATTATCCGATTAACCAGGAGATAACCGACGACAAGGATCATGATGGCAGCGCCGTTTCGTTCATGAGGCAAAACTGTGTGTACACAGCGTACCATGCGTCTCTGCATGCACCATACCCTGATATGGGCCGCCACGCTCTATAGCCCAAAGTAGGAGAGAGGGTCGCAAGTATCAGACTTCGACCTGCTGGCTGGAGTTTCCCCCGTTAGGCACCCATCTGGTTCATGCCATCAGCCAATCTCCACAGCTTAATAAATAGTAACGTCTAACTGAGCCAGTTAGTTAGATGCGTACACTTGGTGTAGTAGGATCTTTATTTAGCTTGATGCATAGACTTGTTCTTTTTTGGTAGCCCTTTTGTAATGATGGATGATGTTTGGTTTGGAAGATAGAGCTGCGTCTTCACTCTTCTGGCCTGCTTACTGCTTCTGTTGCACCCCCAGCCCTGGTTGCTGTTGCTGCTGCTGTTTTCAATGTACAATCAGTAGTATATTTCGTCTATTGGTTGAATAAATGTGTTGTTAGAACGACAAACACAATGTTTTGGAAGTCGTTGCACGGTTCGATCCTTTAGTGCCCCGTACCGTACGTAGCGCATACTATTTATCATACGGAACACTTTTTTTTTGAAACTCGGAACACATTTTCCACTTGTTGATAACATGCAGCCCACTGATGAAGGCCCAATAGAGAACCCCATAATTAACTGGAAGGGAGGCTCTCACATGAATCCGGCCCAGGTACATGCTCATGGTCCCCTAAACATAAATAAATAAATAAATAAATAAATAAAGCTAAATGCTCATGCACAAGTTCTTTGGGAAAATAGGTAGCCCAGTATTTCTTTTTGAAGAATACCTAAGCTAGGCCTATTTGTTTTCTCTGAATTACTGGGCGGCAAATCTTTCAAGACGAGGAGGGATGCATTCCGGCCTGGCTTAAGAGTATGGTCAATGTCTATTAAAAGTAATATCAAAAGGGGTTGAAAATTCCAAAAAAATTATAGCAAATGGGATATAAGTTTCTTTTTTTGTTTTTGTTCTTCACTGATATCTTCTACGTATTTCATTGGATTTAACATTACATAGTACTAATTTATTTTTAGATTTGTTTTAGTATGGCTATTAATTTTTGGATTAAGAATATTTTGTTCCCCAGCAAAAATTTGCGAATTTTCAAAATTTCCCACATATTTAGTTAATTTTTTGACCCTGGTACTGACCAGAAAATGGCCAGCAATTCTAAAAATGGAAAATGGGCTGCAATAAATTCCATATGAATTAGAAAATGAGTAAAAATTATAAAAATAATAGAAAATGGGCTGTACACGCCACAGATTTCGAGGCTGACTTGTTTACGCAAGGCTTTGTTAGTGAACACACGATTCAAGCAGCAGTTAGTGTTGGATGTCCATCCAACGGCCTACGTGCTTCTTCAATCTCTGATCTTCCTGCTCCACCTGCCTAAACTAGCGCCGGCGGGACTGCCTGCTCCCTCCTCTTGTGGCCCTCTGTGATGCCGCGCAGGCTTCCCCGGCCCACCCTACTCCCTCCGCTGGCCTGGCCGCACGCAATCAACTACCTCCTTATTATGCGAAAAAAATGATTCCTCCCACTGACATCTGGGGCGCACCGGTTGGGAGGCTGACCTGTGGGCCTACTAAGTTCACGCGTACGTAGGGCTTGTCAACTTAGTCAACAAACGATTCTAGCAGCAGTAACCATTGGATTTGAATCGAACGGTCCTGCTGCTTCTTCAATCGTTGCTCTTCTTGCACCAGCCGCCCAAACCAGCGCCGGGGAGACCGCCTGCTCCTGCCTCCAGTGGTCGGCTGTGCTGCCAATGAGGCCTCATCGCCCCCTACTACTCCCACCGCTAGCCAGGCCCTGCGGCGACGGCAGCCCCACACTGCAACCGAACCAGTGAACCCTCGTACTCCTCTCCGCGTGGGCATCCACTGCCACGTCTTCCCCGGCTCTGCGTCGTCCCCTTCCTAGGCCTCGCCGTCGTCCACCGCCTTGGTGCTCTCTGCGCGGCGTGGTCAACATAGTCAACGACATTCCATCGGAAGAGTATTGTACGTGGAGAGGCGGACAGCTGGGTCCACGGCCACAGCCCAGTTTTTTTTGTGATTTGCCAAGTAAGTCGCTTTGTCAGGCCTGTTGGGCTGCAAATCTATCAAGATGAGGAGAGCTTTCATTCGGCTGGCCGAGAAAATGGCCCATCAGTAATGAGAAATGTGCTGTACATTTTTAAAACACATCAAACCGGCAATTAGTTTCGAATATCTTTTTTTCATTTCAAGATTTGAAATTACATTAATTTTAATGCGTGGAGAATTTGTTGGATTTTATATTGATATACATTTATTTTTAAAATCAGTTTGAATGTGAGTTGAAATTTCAGGATTAAAAACAGTTCGGACCGCACCAAAATATGCAAAATTTCGTATAATTTTTTAACCATGGCCACCATATGGGCTGTAATGCTAACAAAAAGAATATGAGCTCCAAAAAAACCTTACTAATTAGCAAATGGGCTGTAAATTATTAGAAATAATGGCAGATGGGCTGTATGCTGTTTTCCACAGATTTGAGGCTTTCCTATAAAAAAACGTTGACGCATAAGCAGTGACTGTTGGATGGCCATCCAACGGCCGTCGTGCTTCTTCAATCTCTGCTCTTCATGCTCGAGCCGCTCAAATAGGCACCGGCGGGACTGCCTGCTCCCTCCTCCCCGCGGCCGGCTCTGTTGCCGCGCAAGCCTCACCGCCCCACCGTACTCCCATCGCTGGCCTAGCCATTCCTCTACTCACCCACACCTGTTGTTATTCTCCGGCGACTGCAGACGAACCAGTAAACCCTCGTATAGTCGTACTCCTATCCACGTGGGAAACAACTGCCGAATCTTCCCTGCCTCTTTGTCATTCCCTTCCTAGGCCTCGCCATCGTCCACCGCCCTGGTGCTCTCGGCGCGGCCTGGTCAACGTGGTCACCAACCGACATGCATCTGAAGTGGACTTTACATGGAGAGGCCAACAGCTGGGTCCATGGCCGCACGCCAGGAAATGCCTCCTTATTACGCGCAAAATAATGATTTCTCCACCTGACATCAGGGACCCACCGGAAGGGCCTCTGTATTTCGCGAAGAAAACATTACCGCCACTGACAGCTCGGACCCACCAGCTATATCTTCGCACGCAAGGAAGTGCCTCCTTATTAAGCACAAAAAAAATGAATACTCCCCCTGTTAGCTGGGACCCAGTATAGTGGCAGGCTGACTCTTGGGCCTACTAAGTTGACGGGGACGGAGGGCTTTGTCAACTTAGTCAATATGCATGATTCTAGCTCCAGTGACCGTACGATGTCCATCCAACGGCCGTAGTGCTTCTTCAACCTCTGGTCTTCTTGCTCCAGCCGCCCAAACTAGCGTCGGTCGTGCCTCGTGCTCCGGCCTCCCGTGGCCGGCTGCGATGCGGCGGAGGCCTCACTGCCCCCTACTACTCCCACCGCTGGCTAGGACATCCCTCTACTCACCCACACCCCCTGTTATTCTACGGCAACGGCAGCCTCACACCGCAGCGAACCAGTGAACCCTCGTACTCCTCTACGCGTGGGCATCCACTGCCGCATCTTCCCCAGCTCCGCGTCGTCCCCTTCCTAGGCCTCGCCGTCGTCCACCGCCCTGGTGCTCTCGGCGTGGCGTGGTCAACTTGGTCAAGGAACGGCTTCCATCGGACGTGGACCGTACGTGGAGAGGCTGACAGCTGGGTCCACGGCCGCAGCAAGGAAGTGCCTCCTTATTACGTGCAAAATAATTATTCCTCCACCTGACAGCGGGACCCACTGGACAGGCCACCGTATTTCGCCCCCCTGACTGCTGGGACCCACCAGCTACATCTTCGCACGCAAGGAAGTTCCTGACAGTCGGGACCCACCTGGTCGAAGCTTACGTAGCGTTGTCATTCTGGTCACGAACGTGTACGTACATATATACTGGTCGATGTAGAGGCACGCACGTGTCGTAGTAGAGGCGGCTAGGGTGCAAGAAAGAAAATACAGCCACGTATGCGTACACACGGGCAGGGTCTCGAACGCCTAGTCGCGCATACGTACGGCCAGGGCTCGTGTACATGGCTGGGTCGGAACAGAGAAACGGCGTCGTCGTCGTGTTCATGGGGAGGCAACGGAATGCTCGTGTTCATGGGGAGGCAACGGAATGCGTCGTGTTCATGGGGAGGCAACGGAATGCGTCGTGTTCATCGGGAGGGCTTGGACGGAACATGTAATGGAAACGAGGCATGGCGTATCGCAGAATGGAGGAAACGGCCTTGTGTTCGACCGGCCATGTTCGAAATGGGATCCTGTTCATCGGGAGGGGTGTGGTGTACCGCAAAATGGAGGAAACGGACCTCCTACAGTCGAAACGGGGGTCCTGTTGATCGGGAGGGGTGTGGCGTACCACAAAACGGAGGAAACGGACTTGTGTTGGAGCGCTACGGTCGAAACGGGGGTCCTGTTCATCGGGAGGGGTCTGGCGTACCGCAAAACGGGACTCCACGGGATACTGTTCATCTCCACCGTCGACCCCCTCTAGCCTCCACGAGCTACTGTTCATCCACCGTCGACCTCCTCCAGCCTCCACCTGTGACTGTTCATCCATGGGCTCCTGTTCATCCAGCCTCCACCGCGCGCTACTCCACCGACTATTGTTCAACCAGCCCTCTCCATGGGCTCCTGTTCAACCACCCCTCCACGGGCTACTGTTCATCCTGCCCTCCACCGTCTATTGTTCATCCTGCCCTCCACGGGGTGGTCCTGTTCATCCAGCCCTCCACGGGGTCCTGTTCATCCAGCCCCAACCGGCTCGATCGATCGGGGTCCTGTTCATCCACCCCCACTGGGAACTGTTCATCCAACCCCCCCCCCCCCGCAAAGCTCACTGTTCATCCAGAGGCTAGCATCGATCGGCTTCAGTTAGTAGCAGTAGCGAAGGAATCGCTCGATCGGGTTCAGTTAACAGCCATCGATCGATCGCTCGGGTTCCGTAATGCGTAGCCTGCAGTGCAATCGCTCGGGTTTAGTTAGAGCCCAATGCCTCGCTCGAGTTCAGTTAGAGCAAACGCCTCGCACACGCGTGCGTACGTGTATTAGAGAAACGCGCATCGCTCGGCCCCCGACCTCCCACGGTAACTGGGAACTCCCCGAAATTTTCCTCGCCCTCGCTTCTACCACGGTTTTTTCCGTCATGGACGACACAAAGAATGTCATGCAGCTGCATCTCCGGCCCGCCCAGGACGAAAAGCCCATTTTCTGTCATGATTTTTTGTCATAGAAGTAGGAGCCCACCACATCTATGATGATACCGGGTTTTGTGACAATTATCGTCATAGAAGTGTCATATGTATGACAGAAATTTTTTTCGTTCGGCCCAAAATGTCACGGATGTGTCTTTTTTTGTAGTGTAAATTGTGTGACTTCACCAATACCAACAACATTGATTTTATTAGCACTCTGATTGCTCCTCTTACCAATGCTGAATCTTGTGAAATTAATACTGCTTTGCTGAATCTTGTCATGTAAGATCTGTTTTCCGGCCTTCCTAGTGAAGATGCCGCTACTCATCTAAATAGCTTCGTTGATTTGTGTGACATGAAAAAGAAGAAAGATATGGATAATGATATTTTTAAATTGGAGCTATTTCCTTTTTCGCTTAGAGATCGTGCTAAAGCTTGGTTTTCGTCTTTGCCTAAAAATAGTATTGATTCATGGTACAAGTGCAAAGATTCTTTTATCTCTAAGTATTTTCCTCCCGCTAAGATCATCTCTCTTAGAAATGACATTATGAATTTTAAGCAACTTGATCATGAACATGTTGCACAAGCTTGGGAGAGAATGAAATTAATGATACGTAATTGCCCTACTCATGGTTTAAATTTGTGGATGATTATACAAAATTTTTATGCCGGATTGAATTTTGCTTCTAGAAATCTTTTAGATTCGGCCGCGGGAGGCACTTTTATGGAAATCACTTTAGGAGAAGCTACTAAACTCCTAGATAATATTATGGTTAATTATTCTCAATGGCACACTGAAAGATCTACTAATAAAAAGGTGCATTTGATAGAAGAAATTAATATTTTGAGTGGAAAGATGGATGAACTTATGAAATTATTTGCTAATGAGAGTGTTTCTTCTGATCCTAATGATATGCCCTTGTCTTCTTTAATTGAGAATAATAATCAATCTATGGATGTGAATTTTGTTGGTAGGAACAATTTTGGTAACAACGCGTATAGAGGAAATTTCAATCCTAGGCCTTATCCTAGTAATCCCTCTAATAATTATGGTAATTCCTACAACAATTCTTATGGAAATTATAATAACATGCCCTCTGATTTTGAATCTAATATTAAAGAATTTATTACTTCACAAAAGAATTTTAATGCTATGATTGAAGAAAAATTGCTTAAGATTGATGATTTGGCTAGGAACGTTGATAGAATTGCTCTTGATGTTGGTTCTTTGAAACTTAGATCTATTCCACCTAAGCATGATATCAATGAGTCTCTGAAAGCCATGAGAATTTCCATTTATGAGTGCAAAGAAAGAACCGCTAGGAGGCATGCTAAGAAAGATGCCTTTATAAGAACGTGTTCTTCTAGTTGCTATGAAAATAAAGATGAAGATCTAAAAGTTATTGATGTGTCCCCTATTAAATTTTTGTTTTTCAATATGAATCTTGATAATGATGGGACCGAATATGATCCACCTTTACCTAGAAGGCGTTCCAAGAATTCGGAATTTGTTGATCTTGATGCTAAAATTGATAAAAGTGGGATTGAAGAAATTAAAACCCTAGATGTTTCTAAACCCACTATTATGGATTTCAAGGAATTTAACTATGAAAATTGCTCTTTGATTGATTGTATTTCCTTGTTGCAATCCGTGCTAAATTCTCCTCATGCTTATAGTCAAAATAAAGCGTTTACTAAACATATCATTGATGCCTTGATGCAATCTTATGAAGAAAAACTTGAATTGGAAGTTTCTATCCCTAGAAAACTTTATGATGAGTGGGAACCAACTATTAAAATTAAAATTAAAGATCATGAATACTATGCTTTATGTGATTTGGGTTCTAGTGTTTCCACGATTCCAAAGACTTTGTGTGATTTGTTAGGTTTCCATGATTTTGATGATTTCTCTCTAAACTTGCACCTTGCGGATTCCACTATTAAGAAACCTATGGGAAGAATTAATGATGTTCTTATTGTTTCAAATAGGAATTATGTGCCCATTGATTTTATTGTTCTTGACATAGATTACAATCCTTCATGTCCTATTATTCTTGGTAGACCTTTCCTTAGAACGATTGGTGCAATTATTGATATGAAGGAAGGAAATATTAGATTACAATTTCCGTTAAGGAAAGGCATGGAACTATTTCCTAGAAATAAAATTAAATTACCTTATGAATCTATTATGAGATCCACTTATGGATTGCCTACCAAAGATGGCAATACCTAGATCTATTCTTGCTTGTTATGCCTCGCTAGGGGCGTTAAACGATAGCGCTTGTTCGGAGGCAACCCAATTTTATTTTTATTCCTTGCTTTTAGATACTGTTTAGTAATAAATAATTTATCTAGCCTCTGTTTTGGTTGTGTTTTTTGTGTTTAATTAGTGTTTGTGCCAAGTAGAACCGTTGGGAAGACTTGGGGAAAGTCTTGTTGAACTTGCTGTAAAAGACAGAAACTTTAGCGCTCACGAGAACTGCTGTCATTTTTATTTGGAAAGTGATATTTAGTTAATTCTTTTTGCAGATGATTAACAGATAAATTCCTCACGTCCAGAAAGTTATTTTAGAATTTTTGGGGTTCCAGATGTTGCGCTAGCTACAGATTACTACAGACTGTTCTGTTTTTGACAGATTCTGTTTTTCGTGTGTTGTTTGCTTATTTTGATGAAACTATGGCTAGTAAAATAGTTTATAAACCATAGAGAAGTTGGAATACAGTAGGTATAACACCAATATAAATAAATAATGAGTTCATTACAGTAACTTGAAGTGATCTTTTATTTTGTTTCGCTAACGGAGCTCACGAGATTTTCTACTTTAAGTTTTGTGTTGTGAAGTTTTCAAGTTTTGGGTAAAGATTTGATGGATTACGGAACAAGGAGTGGCAAGAGCCTAAGCTTGGGGATGCCCATGGCACCCCCAAGATAATCTAAGGACACCTAAAAGCCAAAGCTTGGTGATGCCCCAGAAGGCATCCCCTCTTTCGTCTACTTCTATCGGTAACTTTACTTGGAGCTATATTTTTATTCGCCACATGATATGTGTTTTGCTTGGAGCGTCTTGTATTATTTGATTCTTTGCTTGTTAGTTTACCACAATCATCCTTGCTGTATACACCTTTTGAGAGAGCCATACATGACTTAGAATTTGTTAGAATACTCTATGTGCTTCGCTTATATCTTTTGAGTTATTTAATTTTGCTCTAGTGCTTCACTTATATCTTTTAGAGCACGGTGGTGGATTTGTTTTATAGAAACTATTGATCTCTCATGCTTCACTTAGATTATTTTGAGAGTCTTAATAGCAAGGTAATTTTCTTTAAATCCTAATATGCTAGGTATTCAAGAAGAATAAAGAAATTCTCTTATGAGTGTGTTGAATACTATGATATGCTTGATACTTGATAATTGTTTTGAGATATAGAGATGGTGATATTAAAGTCATGCTAGTTGATTAGTTGTGAATTTGAGAAATACTTGTGTTGAAGCTTGTGATTCCCTTAGCATGCACGTATGGTGAACCGTTATGTGATGAAGTCGGAGCATGATTTATTTTTTGATTGCCTTCCTTATGAGTGGCGGTCGGGGACGAGCGATGGTCTTTTCCTACCAATCTATCCCCCTAGGAGCATGCGCGTAATACTTTGCTTTGATAACTTGTAGATTTTTGCAATAAGTATATGAGTTCTTTATGACTAATGTTGAGTCCATGGATTATACGCACTCTCACCCTTCCACCTTTGCTAGCCTCTCTAATACCGCGCATCTTTCGCCGGTATCATACACCCACCATATACCTTCCTCAAAACAGCCACCATACCTACCTATTATGGCATTTCCATAGCCATTCCGAGATATATTGCCATGCAACTTTCCACCATTATGACATACTCCATCATTGTCATATTGCTTAGCATGATCATGTAGTTGACATCGTATTTGTGGCAAATCCACCATTCATAATTATTTCATACATGTCACTCATGTATCATTGCATATCCTGGTACACCGCCGGAAGCATTCATATAGAGTCATATTTTGTTCTAACTATCGAGTTGTAATTCTTGAGTTGTAAGAAAAATAAAAGTGTAATGATCATCATTATTAGAGCATTGTCCCAGTGAGGAAAGGATGATGGAGACTATGATTCCCCCACAAGTCGGGATGAGACTCCGGAAGAAAAATAAAAAAAGAGAAAGAAAAGAGGCCATAAAAAGAAAAAAAGGAAAAAAGAGAAAAGGTCCAAATAAAAAAAATGAGAGAAAAAGAGAGAAGGGACAATGTTACTATCCTTTTACCACACTTTTGCTTCAAAGTAGCACCTTGATCTGCATAGTAGAGAGTCTCTCATGTTATCACTTTCATATACTAGTGGGAATCTTTCATTATAGAACTTGGCTTGTATATTCCAATGATGGGCTTTCCCAAATTGCCCTAGGTCTTCGTGAGCAAGCAAGTTGGATGCACACCCACTTAGTTTCTTTTGTTGAGCTTTCATATACTTATAGCTCTAGTGCATCCGTTGCATGGCAATCCCTACTCACTCACATTGATATCTATTGATGGGCATCTCCATAGCCCGTTGATACGCCTAGTTGATGTGAGACTATCTTCCCCCTTTTTGTCTTCTCCACAACCACCATTCTATTCCACCTATAGTGCTATATCCATGGCTCACACTCATGTATTGCGTGGAGATTGCAAAAGTTTTGAGAATGTCAAAAGTATGAAACAATTGCTTGGCTTGTCATCGGGGTTGTGCATGATTTAAATACTTTGTGTGGTGAAGATAGAGCATACCGAGACTATATGATTCTGTAGGGATAACTTCCTTTGGACATGTTATTTTGAGAAGACATAATTGCTTTGTTAGTATGCTTGAAGTATTATTATTTTTATGTCAATATGAAATTTTTGTCTTGAATCTTTCAGATCTGAATATTCATACCACTATTAAGAAGAATTACATTAAAATTATGCCAAGTAGAACTCCGCATCAAAAATTCTGTTTTTATCATTTACCTACTCGAGGACGAGCAGGAATTAAGCTTGGGGATGCTTGATACGTCTCCAACATATCTATAAATTTTGATTGCTCCATGCTATATTATCTACCGTTTTGGACATTATTGGGCTTTATTATCCACTTTTATATTATTTTTGGGACTATTAACCGGAGGCCTAGCCCAGAATTGCTGTTTTTGCCTGTTTTAGGGTTTCGAAGAAAAGGAATATCAAACGGACTCCAAACGGAATGAAACCTTCGGGAACGTGATTTTGTCAACAGATAAGACCCGGGAGACTTGGACCCTACGTTAAGGCACGTAACAGGAGGCCACGAGGTAGGGGGCGCGCCTTACCCTACCAGGAGCGCCCCCACCCTCGTGGGCCCCCTGTTGCTCCACCGACGTACTTCTTCCTCCTATATATATCCACGTACCCCCAAACGATCAGAACAGGAGTGAAAACCCTAATTCCACCGCCGTAACTTTCTATATCCATGAGATCCCATCTTGGGGCCTGTTCCGGAGCTCCGCCGGAGGGGGCATCGATCACGGAGGGCTTCTACATCAACAACATAGCCTCTCCGATGAAGTGTGAGTAGTTCACCTCAAGCCTATGGGTCCATAGCTAGTAGCTAGATGGCTTCTTCTCTCTTTTTGGATCTCAATACAATGTTCTCCCCCTCTCTTGTGGAGATCTATTCGATGTAATCTTCTTTTGGCGGTGTGTTTGTTGAGATCGATGAATTGTGGGTTTATGATCAAGTCTATCTATGAATAATATTTGAATCTTCTCTAAATTCTTTTATGTATGATTGGTTATCTTTGCAAGTCTCTTCGAATTATCAGTTTGGTTTGGCCTACTAGATTGATCTTTCTTGCAATGGGAGAAGTGCTTAGCTTTGGGTTCAATCTTGCGGTGTCCTTTCCCGGTGATAGTAAGGGCAGCAAGGCATGTATTGTATTGTTGCCATCGATGATAACAAGATGGGGTTTTCTTCATCTTGCATGAGTCTATCCCTCTACATCATGTCATCTTGCTTAAGGCGTCACTCTATTTTTAACTTAATACTCTAGATGCATGCTGGATAGCGGTCGATGAGTGGAGTAATAGTAGTAGATGCAGGCAGGAGTCGGTCTACTTGTCTCGGACGTGATGCCTATATACATGATCATACCTAGATATTCTCATAACTATGCTCAATTCTGTCAATTCCTCAACAGTAATTTGTTCACCCACCGTAGAATACTTATGCTCTCGAGAGAAGCCACTAGTGAAACCTATGGCCCTCGGGTCTATCTTTATCATATTGATCTCCTACTACTTAGTTATTTCCTTTGCTATTTACTTTGCCTTTATTTTACTTTGCATCTTTATCATAAAAATACCAAAAATATTATCTTATCATATCTATCAGATCTCACTCTCGTAAGTGGCCCTATAGGGATTGACAACCCCTATTGGCGTTGGTTGCGAGGATTTATTTGTTTTGTGCAGGTGCGAGGGACTCGCGCATAGCCTCCTACGGGATTGATACCTTGGTTCTCAAGAACGGAGGGAAATACTTATGCTACTTTGCTGCATCATCCCTTCCTCTTCGGGGAAAACCAACGCAGTACTCAAGAGGTAGCAAGGTGTCGCGGGGTTGCCCTTATCCACGACGGGAATCGCGGGATAGCTGTCACACACTCATAGCCACGGGCATGGTGGTCGGATGCGCGCCACCACCTCTTGTGAATAGTGAGGAGCAGGAGGTGGGCCGGCCTAGTAGCCAAGTGGGCTGAGGCCTTGGGGGAGGCCTTTTCTCCCTTTTCTCTTGTTTTCTTCTTAAACTTTTCTGTTTTAGTTTTTGGCTCATGTTTTGCATTTAGTTGGGACACCAAATGATATTTTCTTTGAACATAACTTGACACATAATTTTAACACAACACCTTGAGATGGCACAAAAAGTTTGGGGACAAAAGGAATTGCCTAACAATAGTTTAGAAATTGAAAAGGAAAATTTAATTGTTGTCAGACCACTAAATTATATCCCAGGGGCATTTTGGGAATTCAAAAGAGGTTGGTTTCAACATGACGATGCTCACGGGAATTTATACAATATTGTTAACATTTTAGCTTTACGGTTTGAAGAAATATTTTATTTGACTTTATTTTAACTTTTAAATCGAATCGATTTGAATCTAATCAAGATTAACAACAGTAATAGTGGTGACGTAGTCTCATTAGCATAGGATTACTGTAGCTTAATTATCCAGGCGTCACAATTCTCCTCCACTACAAGAAATCTCATCCTGAGATTTAAGGGGTGGTGTAAGGGGAAAGACTCGGGAAGGACGGAGCTCAACACAAGATAGGTACCTGGGGGCTATCTTAGTGAACATGGCATAGAGGCATCTCTCGAGTAGAAATTCAAGAAAGTCCTCAAGAGCAAGGTAAGGAGGTGCAATAAGAAGCTTCAACCGGGTAGCCAATCGTTCGTTTCCTGAAACAGAGGGTGAAAGGGGTTTAGAGCAATGGGAATAAGTATTGCGTCTGATACCATAATAGATCACTAGGAAGGTGGTTCGTGAATTACATACGAAGCCAAATGCGAGGAATAACTTAGAAAACATGGTGTATATAGGAGAGTCAGGTTTCAATCCTATGGATTTCTGGGTTATGAGCCCACCATGTGGGTTAAAAGCAGGAAGGGTGCTAACATTTTGCACGGTCATGATAGCAAGGCAGGTCAAAGGATAGACTGTCAATTATGTTGGCAACAACGTTGGTACCAAGGGCGAGGGACAAAGAGAACCATTTTTCTTCACGCAAAGTGAGGCAGACCAATAGGAAAAGTTCTTGTCCATCGGTGGCTACCAGAATGTCATCAACAATAGTAACAAGGTCTTACTGACACAGTTTGTACACCGAGGTGTATACATAAGCAGGGAATTATCACTGCCCAGGTATGATAGGTTACAAGAAAAGTTAAACAAAACTATGGAAAGGAAAGTGTAGACTCGAATCAGTTATCGGTGTTCTTGAGTGTCTAACAACTCAGAAACCGTGGAAAACTTGAATCAGCAAAAAATATTAGTTGATGAAGAACTCATAAGAAGTTATCTAGTTCCATGATATTCTCGAGATACCCGAGGGTATTACTCGAGGGTAGATCAGAATAGAGGTTGGACAGGTGAAAAGATCTGCAGAACAGAGGGTGAGAACAGAACGATAGCCACCGCGAGCCTCAACGCTCATTGGACCGCACACATCAGTATGTATTATTTCAAACAAGTTGGTTGCTCACTCCATTGTTCCGGAGAATGGAGTCTTGGTCATTTTGCCCATGAGGCATGGTTCGCACGTGTCAAATGATTCACAATCAAGAGACTCCAAAAGTCCATTTGCATGGAGTTTCTTCATGCGTTTGACACCAATATGACTAAGGCGGTAGTGCCACAAGCATGTGGGACTATCATTATCAACCTTACATATTTTGGCACTCACACTATGAATATGTGTAACATCATGTTCGAGATTCAATAAAAATAAACCATTGACCAGCGGGGAATGACCATAAAACATATCTGTCATATAAATAGAACAACCATTATTCTTGGATTTAAATGAGTAGCCATCTCGCATCAAACGAGATCCAGATACAATGTTCATGCTCAAAGCTGGTACTAAATAGCAATTATTGAGGTTTAAAACTAATCCTAAAGGTAGATGTAGAGGTAGCGTGCCGACGGCGATCACATCGACCTTGGAACCATTCCCGACGCGCATCATCACCTCGTTCTTCACCAGTTTCCGCTTATTTCGTAGCTCCTGTTTTGAGTTACAAATGTGAGCAACCCCACCGATATCAAATACCCAGGAGCTACTACGAGCGCTGGTAAGGTACACACCAATAACATGTATATCATATATACCTTTGGCGTTGCCAGCCTTCTTATCCGCTAAGTACTTGGGCCAGTTCCACTTCCAGTGACCATTTCCCTTGCAATAAAAGCACTCAATCTAGGGCTTGGGTCCATTCTTTGGCTTCTTCCCAGCAACTTATTTACCGGGTGCGACAACTCCCTTGCCATCCTTCTTGAAGTTATTCTTGCCCTTGCCTTTCTTGAAACTAGTGGTCTTATTCACCATCAACACTTGATGTTCCTTTTTGATCTCCACCTCCGCTGATTTCAGCATCGAATATAACTCAGGAATGGGCTTATCCATCCCTTGCATATTGTAGTTCAACACAAAGCTCTTGTAGCTAGGTGGAAGCGACTGGAGGATTCTGTCAATGACCGAGTCGTCTGGAAGATTAACTCCGAGCTGAGACAAGCAGTTGTGCAACCCAGACATTTTGAGTATATGCTCGCTGACAGAACTATTTTCGTCCATCTTACAACTATAGAACTTGTCGGGGACTTCATATCTCTCAACCCGATCATGAGCTTGGAAAACCATTTTCAGCTCTTGGAACATCTCATATGCTCCGTGTTGCTCAAAACGCTTTTGGAGCCCCGATTGTAAGCTGTAAAGCATGTCGCACTAAACCAGGGAGTAATCTTCACGACACGACTGCAAGGCGTTCATAACGTCTTGAGTTGTTGGGAAAATGGGTGGGACACTGATAACCCACAAGTATAGGGGATCGCAACAGTTTTCGAGGGTAGAGTATTCAGCCCAAATTTATTGATTCGACACAAGGGGAGCCAAAGAATATTCTCAAGTATTAGCAGCTGAGTTGTCAATTCAACCACACCTGGAAACTTAATATCTGCAGCAAAGTGTTTAGTAGCAAAGTAATATGATAGTAGCGGTAACGGTAGCAAAAGTAATGTTTTTGGTATTTTGTAGTGGTGATAGCAATAGCAACGGAAAAGTAAATAAGCGAAGAACAATATATGGAAAGCTCGTAGGCAATGGATCAGTGATAGAGAATTATGCCGGATGTGGTTCATCATGTAACAGTCATAACCTAGGGTGACACAGAACTAGCTCCAATTCATCAATGTAATGTAGGCATGTATTCCGAATATAGTCATACGTGCTTATGAAAAAGAACTTGCATGACATCTTTTGTCCTACCCTCCCGTGGCAGCGGGGTCCTAGCGGAAACTAAGGGATATTAAGGCCTCCTTTTAATAGAGTACTGGACCAAAGCATTAACACATAGTGAATACATGAACTCCTCAAACTACGGTCATCACCGGGAGTGGTCCCAATTATTGTCACTTCGGGGTTGCCGGATCATAACACATAGTAGGTGACTATAGACTTGCAAGATAGGATCAAGAACTCACATATATTCATGAAAACATAATAGGTTTAGATCTGAAATCATGGCTCTCGGGCCCTAGTGACAAGCATTAAGCATAGCAAAGTCATAGCAACATCAATCTCAGAACATACTGGATACTAGGGATCAAACCCTAACAAAACTAACTCGATTACATGATAAATCTCATCCAACCCATCACCGTCCAGTAAGCCTACGATGGAATTACTCACGCACGGCGGTGAGCATCATGACATTGGTGATGGAGGATGGTTGATGATGACGATGGCGACGGATTCCCCTCTCCGGAGCCCCGAACGGACCCCATATCAGCCCTCCCGAGAGGTTTTAGGGCTTGGCGGCGGTTCCGTATTGTAAAACACGATGAATCCTTCTCTCTTATTTTTTCTCCCCGAAAGCAAATATATAGAGTTGGAGTTGAGGTTGGAGGAGCTCCAGGGGGCCCACCAGGTTGGGGGCGTGCCCCCCACCCTCGTGGCTAGGGTGTGGGCCCCCTGGTCATCATATTTTGCAAGGATTTTTTATTATTTCCAAATAGACGTTCCGTGAAGTTTCAGGTCATTCCGAGAACCTTTGTTTCTGCACATAAATAACACCATGGCAATTCTGCTGAAAACAGCATCAGTCCGGGTTAGTTACATTCAAATCATGCAAGTTAGAGTCCAAAACAAGGGCAAAAGTGTTTGGAAAAGTAGATACGACGGAGACGTATCAACCCCCCCAAGCTTAAACCTTTGTTTGTCCTCAAGCAATTTAGTTGATAAACTGGAAGTGATAAAGAAATTACAAACTCTGTTTGCTCTTGTTGTTGTAAATATGTAAAGCCAGCATTCAAGTTTTCAGCAAAGATTATAGACTAACCATATTCACAATAACGCATAGGTCTCATGTTTACTCATATCAATGGCATAATCAACTAGCGAGAAATAATAATAAATCTCGGATGACAACACTTTCTCAAAACAATCATAATATGATATATCAAGATGGTATCTCGCTAGCCCTTTCTGAGACCGCAAAACATAAATGCAGAGCATCTTTAAAGATCAAGGACTGACTAGACATTGTAATTCATGGTAAAAGAGATCCAGTCAAGTCATACTCAATGTAAACTAACAGTAATGAATGCAAATGACAGCGGCGCTCTCCAACTGGTGCTTTTTAATAAGAGGATGATGACTCAACATAAAAGTAAATAGATAGGCCCTTCGCAGAGGGAAGCATGGATTTGTAGAGGTGCCAGAGCTCGGTTTTGAAATAGAGGTGAATAATATTTTGAGCGGTATACTTTCATTGTCAACATAACAACCAAGAGATGGCGATATCTTCCATGCTACACACATTATAGGCGGTTCCCAAACAGAATGGTGAAGTTTATACTCCCCCTCCACCAACAAGCATCAATCCATGGCTTGCTCGAAACAACGAGTGCCTCGAACTAATAAGAGTCCCAGGGGGAGTTTTGTTTGCAATTATTTTGATTTGATTTGCATAAAGCATGGGACTGGGCATCCCGGTGACCAGCCATTTTCTCTTGAGTGAGGAGCAGAGTCCACTCCTCTTGAGAATAACCCGCCTAACATGGAAGATACAGACAACCCTAGTTGATACATGAGCTATTCGAGCATACAAAACAGGATATTTATTTGCAGGTTTAGAGTTTGGCACATACAAATTTACTTGGAACGGCAAGTAGATACCGTATATAGGTAGGTATGGTGGATTCATATGGAATAACTTTGGGGTTTATGGAGTTGGATGCACCAGTAGTATTCCCGCTTAGTACAGGTGAAGGCTAGAAAAAGACTGGGAAGCGACCAGCTAGAGAGCGACAACAGTCATGAACATGCATTAAAATTATTCAACACCGAATGCAAGCATGAGTAGGATATAATCCACCATGAACATAAATATCGTGAAGGCTATGTTAATTTTGTTTCAACTACATGCGTGAACATGCGCCAAGTCAAGTCACTTAAATCATTCAGAGGAGGATACCACCATATCATACCACATCACAACCATTTTAATAGCATGTTGGCACGCAAGGTAAACCATTATAAGTTCCTAGCTAATCAAGCATGGCACAAGAAACTATGATCTCTAGTTGTCATTGCAAACATGTTTATTCATAATAGGCTAAATCAGGAATGATGAACTAATAATATTTACAAAAACAAGAGAGGTTGAGTTCATACCAGCTTTTCTCATCTCAGTCAGTCCATCATATATCGTCATAATTGCCTTTCACTTGCACGACCGAACGATGTGGATAATAATAATAGTGCACGTGCATTGGACTAAGCTAGAATCTGCAAGCATTCAATAAACAGGAGAAGACAAGGCAATATGGGCTCTTTTGTCAGATCAACAATAATGCATATAAGAGCCACTTCAACAATTTAATCATGCTCTTCTCCTATCGACCCCCAAAGAAAAGAAAAGAAATAAAACTATTTACATGGGAAAGCTCCCAACAAGCAAAAGAAGAATAGGAAATCTTTTTGGGCTTTCTTTTTAATTACTACTACAAGCATGAAAATTAAAACTAATTAAAAGCTACAACGAATATTTCTGGTTTTTCTTAAGGTTTATTAAACACACAAGAAGAAAGCATAAAAAGAGAAAATAAACTAGCATGGATAGTACAGTGAAAGAGTATGAGCACCGACATCTAGCAATGAGTGTGTGTGAACATGAATGTAATGTCAGTGGGAAATACGTACTCCCCAAGCTTAGGATTTTGGCCTAAGTTGGTCTATGGCCACGGTTGGCCTGGCGGATATCCAAAGTTGTAACTGGGGTTGTACTGCGATGCAGCAGTCATTCCATCATGGGCTGCAGCTTGGAGGCGAGCTATCTCAGCTCTCCTCTTATACTCTTCCGCCTCCTCTCTGGTTATAAAATATCTCCTTTTTCCTGAAAGTCAAAGAAAGTAGAAGCAGGGAGAGCGACGTGATAGGTGTGTCGTCTGTCAAAGATTAGTCGGTACTGGAGGAACTAATCGTTCCTCTCAACAAACTGATGACGAACCATTGCCTCATAATCCAAATAAGCAGGAGGCAACTCAATATCATCTTCACGTATGGTTATACCAAGAAAATTAGCTATGCGGGTTGCATAAATTCCACCAAAGAAATCTCCATTAAATCTACTAAGATGCAACCTACGTCCAACAACGGCTCCCAAATTATAAGATTTATCTCCTAACACAGCACTCCTAAGAATACTGAGGTCAGGGACACACATGTGACATGCCTCATCTTTACCATTAATGCATCTACCTATGAAGAGAGCAAAATAATGTATAGAAGGAAAGTGAATGCTCCCTATGGTAGCTTGTGTTATATCTCTAGATTCCCCCACAGTTATACTAGCAAGAAAATCTCTAAATTCAGATTTGCGAGGTTCCCTGACACTACCCCATTGTGGAAGTTTACAAGCAGTGGTAAAATCCTCTAAGTCCATCGTATAAGATTTTTCATAAAGATCAAACAGGACAGTTGGAGAATTGCGTGAAGATGAAAATTCAAACCTCCTCACGAAGGAACTAGTGAGATATTGGTACTGGCAGCACTTTTCCTCCTCGAAGCTCACAAGATCAGCGTTACACAAATATGCGTTAAATTCTTCCTTGATTTCCGCTTGATCCATAAAGTCCTCTGAAGGCCATACACAGGGCCGCACTGGAGCGTCCCTTGGTGGCTCATCATCAGCATCACGCATTGCAAGCCTGGGCTCTTGTTTCCTTGAAGAGCCACCTTGGTACATTTTCCTAAGCATATTTCTTCCTTTGAAAAATTTCTGAAATTTTTAGTAACTTCAAACAAAAGTGAACCAAGCTCAATAAAATTGATAGCAACCACTCCTACAAGTGCCTAGAGCCTATATCATGCATCAAAACTACTTTGGACCATATAAATTTGACATGCAAGCTCAAGAACAGGGTCACCTAGGCAGCAAAAATATGCAATGAATAGAGCACTAGAACAAAAACTAATTGGACCAATGGAGGAGTCACATACCAAGGAACAATCTCCCCAAGCAGTTTTGTGAGAGGTGCCTTGAGCAAGGAGATCGAAAATGGCAGCAAAATGAGCTTGGACTCGGGTTTGAACTGGATAATCGTGTTTGTGGGAGGAAGGAGTGTGTGAGTGTAGGAATAAGTGGAGGAGGGCCACCTTGGGCCCACGAGGTAGGGTGCGCCCTCCACCCTCATGGCCAGGTGGATGCCCCCCGTCCTGTGTTTTGAGTGCCAAATATTCTCAAATATTCCAGAAAAAATCATATTTAAATTTCAGGGCATTTGGAGAACTTTTATTTTCAGGGTATTTTTATATTGCACGGATAATTCAGATAACAGATAGAAAATAATATTTTTATTTTATTTAAAATAAATAACAGAAAGTAAAAGGAGGGTACAGAAGGTTGTGCCTTCTAGTTTCATCCATCTCACGCTCATCAAAAGGAATCCACTAACAAGGTTAATCAGGTCTTGTTAACAAACTCGTTCCGAATAACATGGAACCGGAGAAATTTCGAATAACACTATGTTACCTTAACGGGGAGATGCACATCCCCAATAATAAGAATATCATATTTCTTTTTGACAGTAGGAAGATGAAATTCAAAACCTCCAAATATAATCGATGGAATTTTTCCAATAGAATTGATACTATGAACTTGAGGTTGTTTCCTCGGAAAGTGTACCGTATGCTCATTACCATTAACATGAAAAGTGACATTGCCTTTGGTGCAATCAATAACAGCTACTACAGTATTCAAAAAGGGTCTTCCAAGAATAATAGACATACTATCGTCCTCGGGAATATCAAGAATAACAAAGTCCGTTGAAATAGTAACGTTTGGAACTAGAACAGGCACATCCTCACAAATACCGACAGGTATAGCAGCTGATTTATCAGCCATTTGCAAAGATATTTCGGCAGGTGTCAACTTATTCAAATCAAGTCTACGATATAAAGAGAGAGGCATAACACTAACACCGGCTCCAAGATCACATAAAGCAGTTTTAACATAGTTTCTTTTAATGGAGCATGGTATAGTGGGTACTCTTGGATCCCCAAGTTTCTTTGGTATTCCACCCTTAAAAGTATAATTAGCAAGCATGGTGGAAATTTCAGCTTCCGGTATCTTTATTTTATTAGTAACAATTTCTTTCATGTACTTAGCATAAGGATTCACTTTAAGCATATCAGTTAATCGCATATGCAAAAAGATAGGTCTAATCATTTCAGCAAAGCACTCAAAATCCTCATCATCCTTTTTCTTGGATGGTTTGGGAGGAAAAGGCATGGGTTTCTGAACCCATGGTTCTCTTTCTTTACCATGTTTCCTAGCAACAAAGTCTTTCTTATCATAACGTTGATTCTTTGATTGTGGGTTATCAAGATTGTCAGTGGGAACGACACCTATGGGATCACGAGAATCCCTACTACGGTTAGCGGGGCGCGGGTTCGTGAGAAGAGAGGATCAAGCAGGTAGCACATGGTTTATTTATCCAGGTTCGGGCCGCAAGGATGCATAAAACCCTACTCCTGCTTTGGTGGATTGTATATCTGCGTTCTTGAGCTAGCTATGGGGCGTGAGGAGCTCCAAAAAGCCGAATCCTTCTCCTGGTCGCCTCGGGCCTCCTTTTATAGAAAAAGTGGTTGCCACAGTGGCACACAGGAGGTGGAAAGGGAACAGTGGTGCGAGGTTATCCCTCGCATTACATGACAAGGCGCATTTAATGCGTCTTGCTTAGGAGTCCTTGCTTTATCGGGGACGGGGGGGGGGAGAGATCTGACTCGTCCGTCGCCGCTCCTTCTTGTGTCGACACGCGCCCTGGCCAGCGATGCCTGAGATGCCATGTATGTAGGCAGGCAGCTGAGGTGGCACAGTGGTGGGTCTTCACAAAGATCTGCATGCCGCCAGGCAGGTGCCTGCCCAGCTGGTTGGGTCAGCAGCTGCATGCGAACGGCGGTGGAGGTTTAGTCGGCGTGGGCCTGATGGTGGCCCTGCGGGTGTCCTCGGGAAGGGCCTTGCCGGGGCCCTGGCAAGGGTCTTGCTGAGGCGCCTGCTGTCATCCCCAACAAGGCGCTTGCCGGGGGCCTTGTGGTCTTCCTCGGCTGGGATCCCGCCAAGGGTTGTCGTCTCCTTAGTGCGTATCTGATCTTGAATGTCTTCATGAAGATCTGCATGCCACCACGGGGATATCTCCCGAATCCTTGCCCTTTGGGGGTAGTGGACTCAAGGGTAATTTGCTCCGTAGGCGTGGGACGAGTCGCCGCGGCAAGGGTCTTGCCTGGGCTGCTAGAACTGTCTCCCGGCAAGGATCTTGCCAGGGGAGTTCGCTTCGTCCCCTTTGCTCTTCGTGGTCTTGGCCTTGGCGTCGTTCTAGTTCTCTTGAGCTTCGGTCTTACCCTGGGTCACCTCCCTTGCCTTGCTTGGTGTGGTGTAGGGATGAAAACGGAGCGGAAACGGACGGAACTGCGTGCTATCATATTTGTTTTCATATTTTTTTGCAGAAGCGGAAATGAATACAGAAACCCCGGAAATGAATACGGAAACAGATACTACCGGAAACAGACATGGAGCGAATACAAAGCGGATACGGAAACATAAATAGACATTGATCGGAACTTAAAAACCCCTTGAATCATAGAGAAATACACACAAAAATAAACAAATTTAATGAGTTGCTAACATGGCTACAAAATAGTACCATTATGTTAGCAACTTAGTGTAGTATTGTAGTAGTATCGGACAATTGCGTATAGGGTCAAGCTGAGTACATGTGTGGTAGTAGAAGTTGGGCCTTAGATCCATTCTACTAATTGTGCCATTGTGTTCTCTTTGGTGGTTGGGCTACAAAGCAGCTATAGGTTTATAGTAAAATCAGAAATTCCATATTCACGGAAACGGAAAGTTCCATTTCCATGCATGTTCCACCGGAAAACACCGTTCCGTTTTTGTTTCCGTTTCCGCATAAAAAATTCCATTTCCGCTTCCGTTTTGCAAATTTCCGTTTTCGTTTTCATATTTCCTCTCCGTTTCCATTTTTCCTCCGGAAAAACGGAAAGTTTCCGCTCCATTCTCATCCCTAGTGTGGTGGTGCCCATGGCTCAGACTGCCCGTGCACAGTTATAGGGGTACAAAAAGTGTACCCCTCTTTTTGTACACCGACAGGAGCCCCCGGGCCTGGGCCACACATAAGCACAACGCGTTGTTGGGCTCGGCCCAAAAACGATGCGTGGGCAGGCGGGGCGGTTTTTACCGCGGTAAGATTCTTCGTGCGCTGCGCTTCCCATGACTCCCGCGCGTGGCGCGGCGTGGGGAGGTGCGTGTGACGTGGGCGGCATGCGTGGGGTTGGTTCCCGCAGGCATGCATCACACCACAGGTAATGTGAAAGGAGGCGGCCCATGTTTTCCCCCATAAGAAAGGAATAACCGCGGGCGTGCTGCTCACTTTCCCCTCTTTCCTCGTGCCTTTTCCAATCTCAGAGCCACCGTTTCCTCTCTTCCTTCCTTCCTAAGCTTCCGCCGTCGCCCGCTGACGTTGCTTCGCCATCCCCCTTCCTCAGCCCTCTAAACTTCTTGGCCGCCATGGTGCCCAAACCCATCAAGGGCAAGGGGGTGGCTAAGGGCGCTGGGACTGTGGAGCCGCCGGAGAGCGCGCTGTCGGGGGACCGGACGAAGTCCGCCTTCTTCTTCCCCTCGACGGTTGATGTTCAAGAGCTCCGGGCCTCCTTCAGGCCCCTATGGGGAGCGAAGACAGGGGGAGAGAATTCGGGACACCCGCCGACGCGCGTTATTCCTGCTGCTTGCGCCAATCCTGCTCCAAATCGGTATCCCTTTTTCATTGATTATCTTTCTTGCGGGTTATGCCCCCCTTTCTCCGATTTCTTCTGCGACGTTATGCACACCTTCAGCTTTCACCTCTTGGATTTTACTCCGAATGCGGTGGCGTGCATGGCTTTCTTCGGGCATCTTTGTGAAGGCTTTGCCGGGGTGTAGCCCAACACGGCGCTCTTCTGCCATTACTTCTTCCCTCGGATCCAGTCGGGAGGTGCCGTCTCTGGTTGCATCACCTGGATCCCAAGATCCAAGGGAGCGTACCCGGACGGTGCCGTGAAGGAGAGGTGGGAGGAATAGCGTGGCCGGTGGTGCTGGATTGAGGATGAAAACCCGCTGGAATTCTGCAAGGTCCGCCGAGTGCCGCCGGCCCGTGGAAGTGATTGGAGCGATGTCGACGCCGCCGACGGGAGGCTCACTGTTGCCACTACTAGGATTCTCCGGCTCACTCGGGCAGGACTCACCCTTGAGATGATCGGGGCGGACTTCATTCGCCGCCGAATCGCCCTGTTGCACAACAAGGGGAGGCCAACTTGGCTCTTTACGAATCCGGCTGACATTATGCGACTCCACCCCAGCCTCGATCACAACTTCACAGTGCTGGCGCATGCCCACTTCTGCCAGCGGCTTTTCCAACTTGACGTGGGTCGCGATGGCGAGGTCGAATGGAGTGGCAAGGCCGCGAGGGCTGCCGCAAAGGTTGGCAAGGCCCTCAAAGGGCCGTTTTTCAAGATGCCAGTGGGAGTGGTCCCGTTGTGCAACAATTCACGTCGGTCCAAGATCATCGCCATGATGCCGGACTATAATGCGCACGGCCCTGTCCCAAGCTGGAGGGAGCCGAAGACGCGGATGTGCAGAAATTCTTCGACACCCTGATCGAGGTGTATGTCAATGCTGACGCGAGCGGTGGCTTGTCATGGACACCACCCAGGCAGAGCTGGACTACATCGCCACTAGGGCGAGGGAGGCACAGCTCGCCATGGAGGCCGGCAGCGCCGGGGGTGTGGAGGACAAGGCCGCAACGGCTGCGGAGGAAGAGGAGCTCACCCGGTGGGCGGCGGCCTCCGGGGAGGTCAGTAGTGCCGACACTAGAGCTCCGCTCGTTGAAGACGCGGCCGACGAGTCGTCGTCGGAGGAGGACGTGGCGGCGGGCTCGATGCCAACCAGGGGAAGAGGGCGAATCTTGCGGCGGGTTTGCTCCGGCGAGCCGGTCCAGCCCGGCAGGGCTATGCGGCCTCAATTGACCCTGGAGGGGTCTGGGCGTCACACGAGGGCCACAGCAGCCAAGAGGCTGACGAAGGCCGCTGAGAAGAAGACAACAGCCCCTTCCTCATCTGGGCGCGCACAAACCCCGGCGTCTTCGCCTCCTCCGGCAGATGTCGACTCGGATGTTGACGCAGAGGTCACTTTTCATCTCAGGCCTCTCAGCCCGAAGAGGAAAAGGAAAGCGGTGGAAGAGGAGGTGGTGGATGACGAGTAAGTACTCCGTTCCTTACTGCCACTTCCATTCCTCTGAATTAAGTCACTCATCTTGATCCGTTTTTGCTTTTGCAGGGATGCAGAGACGTTGCCCCAGAGGGTGAAGAGGGCGAAGGCCTCGGCGAGCAGTCAGCCCCCAGCTGGGGCTTCAAAGACGCCACTGGTGGTGTTGAGCAGCCCGGACAGCAGCCCCCGGCACAGCCCCCAGCGTAAGTTTGTCACGCTCCTCTTATTCGACATGTGGTAGGCGTTCGATGCTATGGTGTTGACCTTGCCAGGTTCGCAGGAGGGGAGCGGCAGCAGGAGGAGCCTTAGAGGGGTAACCCCAACACACCACCCCCATCGACTACGCCGCCGCGAGGGGCGTCCCCGGCAAGGGCATCAAGCACGGAGCCCACATCCATGGAGGAAGAGGAGAACTTGGGCGCTGGTGACCCTGCCACGGCGCCGGATGCTGGCGGGGAGGGGACTTATGCTTCACAGCCTGGCACTGGTGAGTCGCCTGTCCTCCGTCTCTGTTTTTTCCTTATTCTTTTTCTTGGCTTCAATGCTCCCATTACTACCCAGGCCCTCCTTCAATAGGTATGGAGGACGTGGATACTGTTGTTGGGAACATTGCTGAGGAGGCCGCCAGGGATGCTGACGAGGTCGCCGCTGACAAGGATGCTGCCGAGGACACCGCTGCGGGGGCCGCCAAGGCGACTGGCGAGGCTTCTACCGAGGGCGCCAACGGCGGGCCTGCCAGGGAAGCCAGCAAGGCCACTGCCGAGGAAGAGGCGGTTGATGATCAGCCTCCCTCCTCCTCAACCTCGGGCCCCGGGAGGTATCTGAAGGTGGGCGACAATCTTTTCGTCCATCTCCCAGGGGCGTCAAGTTCCCGGGCGCCCGCCGAAGGGGAAGTCTTTGACGGCGAGGTGCTTGCCGCCACCGGGCTTGAGGTTGTCGATGAGCCGGGCGTTGGCGGTGATGGTTCTCTAGAAGAGCAGCTTTTCTGTGCTATGGGGGCCAACTTCCGAAAACTCCACGCGCTCTACCGTGTCCGTTTGGACAAGGTTAATTCCAGGACGGCAACGGTGGACCAGGCGGGGGTGGATTTCAAGGCGCGCGTTGCTGAGACGCAGACCTGGTTCCACCAGACTCGCGAGGAGCAGAGGGCCTTTCAGGAGGAATTGGCCAAGCGCAATTTCGAGCTCACCATGAAGATGGCTGACATCGAGAAGGCCCAGGAACAGGCGGCGAACTTGGCTGCCGCGGCCGAGGCCGTCTGGAACCAGCATCAAGCCGCACTGGATTCCCAGGAAGAGGACCTCACCGTGTGTCAGGCGAAGCTTGCCGCAGCGCTCCGTGGCAAGGATGAGGAGCTCGAGGCCCTTGTCGCGCGGCGGACTCGCGAGCTGGAGCAGAGGCACAAGGAGGCACTCGATGCCCAGGCTCTGGCCCATGCTGACAAAGTAAGGGAGTTGGAGGTGGCGCATGACGAGATGAAGGAGCAGGCCCTCAAGCTGTCCAACGAGAAGAGCACGCTCAATAGCGCCTTGGTGGAGGCGCAAGGAGCGGTTATCAGCAGGGCTGGGGCGCTCTCCGAAGCGCAAAACTCCGTCAGAGATCTCAAGCTGAAGCTGGAGGATCTCGAGAAGATGTTGTCGGAGAGCAGGGCTCGGGAGGAGACCTTGACCAGGAGTCTGGAGGAGGAGAAGCAGCTGCGGGCGAACGAGGCCGCCTCCCACCAGGATTATGTGGCGGGTGAGAACAGATGGATCAGCCGTCTGGAGGACGTCGCCGACAGGGTCACCTCGCAGTTGGCCACCATGGGGATGCCAAATGTGAGGCACGCCCCTGAGCGCAGCAGGACCGTCAACACCAAGCTGACTCTGTTCTTCGAGGGCGTCCTTGGAGCCTTGGCTTATCTTCACTCCAGCAGAGCGGCCACGTTGGCCGGGGAAGCCCGGCGACTTTGCCGGGGGGTCATGACCAAGGTCCTCACCAAGATGGCGTACTGGAACCCCGACCTTGACTTCGGTGCCGCGATGGATAGCTTGCCGGACGGTATTGACCTCACGGTGCTCAAGGAGCGCATCAAGCCCGTCATCAGCAACATCGACGAAATCAAGAGGGTGGAAGGCCAGCGCTGGGATTAGGCATCCCATTCTCCACCGCCGCTGCAGGTTCACGACCAAGACAAATTTCATCTTTAGTTAGAACCGCAGCAATGATGTGATATAATATAACTCTGCAGTACTTTTAATTTCATGCACGTTATTTCCCCGTTCAATTCCTCTTTGTATGCGCGCCCTACGTCGATTGGGTAGGCTCGCCGGCGCGGAAGCCCCTAGCGGCGTTTTGGGGACGGATCCCCATGGGCCTGCTGGGTACGCGTGCTGCCGGACGAGCCACCTTTCCGTTCTGAACGCGGCCGCTCGAACTGTCGAGCTTGACTCGAGTCAGAATCGAGAGCGTTCTTGATCGCGGAAGGCTACTCTGCCATTCTCGACGCAGCCGCTTGAGCTGTTGAGCGGACTCGAAACAGGGCAAGGGCGTTGCCGATTGTGGGAGAGCCCCCTGGTGTGCAGGTTCCTCATACAAAGGCGTGACATCTCCGGGGGGAATAACCTCATATAAAAAGGATAGAACAAATAAGGTTTCAGTGCAACTTAGCTTCTGTTTGTAGTCGCTCGAGCGTTGATCTTTCGGCCTCCTTCCTTCTCCAAGAGCCACGAAGACGAAGGAGTGCTGGGCTGATTACTAGAGCTGATTCTCACAACTGTGGCCCCTACCTGGCGCGCCAAAGATGTCGGTGGGAACGACACCTATGGGATCACGAAAATCCCTACTACGGTTAGCGGGGCGCGTGGTCGTGAGAAGAGCGGATCAAGCAGGTAGCACACGGTTCGTTTATCCAGGTTCGGGCCGCAAGGATGCGTAAAACCCTACTCCTGCTTTGGTGGATTGTATATCTGTGTTCTTGAGCTAGCTATGGGGCATGAGGAGCTCCAAAAAGCCGAATCCTTCTCCTGGTCGCCTCGGGCCTCCTTTTATAGAAAAAGGGGTTGCCACAGTGGCACACAGGAGGTGGAAAGGGAACAGTGATGCGAGGTTATCCCTCGCATTACATGACAAGGCGCATTTAATGCGTCTTGCTTAGGTGTCCTTGCTTTATCGGGGACGGGGGGGAGATCTGCCTCATCCGTCGCCGCTCCTTCTTGTGTCGACACGCGCCCTGGCCAGCGATGTCTGAGATGCCACGTAGGTAGGCAGGCAGCTGAGGTGGTGCAGTGGTGGGTCTTCATGAAGATCTGCATGCCGCCACGCAGGTGCCTGCCCAGCTGGTTGGGTCGGCAGCTGCATGCGAACGGCGGTGGAGGTTTAGTCGGCGTGGGCCTGATGGTGGCCCTGCGGATGTCCTTGGGAAGGGCCTTGCCAGGGCCCTGGCAAGGGTCTTGCCGAGGCGCCTACTGTCATCCCCGGCAAGGGTTGTCGTCTCCTTAGTGCGTATCTGATCTTGAATGTCTTCATGAAGATCTGCAT